>NC_091346.1:17771223-17786223 GCF_038502225.1 Cherax quadricarinatus
TCTGCGCATTGTCTTTAAGGGTGAAGGCACTGAGTACAACAGGCGGGCTAACACCTTCTTCATTGGTGACCTGAACGACTAGGGCGAATTCTTGCCCCGACTGCAGACCTCCAACACTGGAAGAGCAAAGTGAGGGAGCTAGTGGCGGTGGTGTGATGGAGGATGTAGTGGTGTTGGAGTGACGGACTTAGCGGTAGAAATGGCGGTGAAGGATTGAAAGAGGAAATGATGGTTAAGGAGTGATGCCGGAGCTTTGATGTGAGAGTGAGGGAGAGAGAGAGAGAGAGAGAGAGAGAGAGAGAGAGAGAGAGAGAGAGAAGGTGCTAAGAGAGCAAAGATATTCAAGTTAGTGGTGAGGGTGGAATCATGGGGAAGGCTGGTATTTGCTATAGATTTAGTAAACACACACACACACACACACACACAGACACAGGCGGGGCCAGGAGCTGAGTCTCGACCCCTGTAACCACAATTAGGTGAGTACACACACACACACACACACACACACACACACACACACACACACACACACAAACAAACAAACAATCATGATATCAGCTCTTTCATTATTTATTTATTTATCGATTTTTCATTTATCATTTACACGTTCATACAGAGACACAATTCATATCAAAGGCATTAATATAAAAGCAAAAACCCACACACACACACATCTAGAGCACAAATATAAGGAAAATTTATATCATCATCATATATGTATAAATATTTGCAATAAGATCACAGTAAACAGGTGATTTCAAGATAGAGTCAAACTGTCTGTTTTCTCATCAATGTTTTTGAGAGCTTTACGAATTTGTAGTCCTGAGTTCATAGATGAGGAAATATCCAAAATTTATGAAATAGGTAATGATTTAAAATACCCAAGAAATGTAATTGATAAATCTTTTAAAGTTGCTAGGAACACTTTTTATAATCCAAAAAAGAGCAACCAGCATTATTCAACTAAAAATATGTTGGTTCTCCCTTACCATGAAAACTTGGTTGATATGCCTTCTCTTCTTAAGACTTTTAATATTAAAGTTGTATTCAAAAATCTTGATACAGTAAAAAAAAACTTTTTGATTAAGAATTTCCCCCCAAAATGCTGATGGATGTGTCTATAAGATTCCTTGTAAAATTTATGATAAAGTTTATTACAGGTCAAACTGGTAAAAATCTCGAACTAAGATTAAAACAACATAAATATAGCATTAGAACTGGACAAGATTCCAATGCTCTATTTATTCATGTAAGAGATTTTAACCATCCAATTGATTTTCAAAAAGTTGAGAAAGTAGTATCAAGCAAGTCCATGGTCGATAGGAATATAATTGAATCTTGTTTCATAAAAAGCAGTTTTGACAATAATATGAATATTTCCTTTGGTTTATATAAATTAGATCCATTTATAATTAATAGAATTTGAGTAGAATTTAATAATACACTGGACAAATAAATAGCTTGGGGGTGAGTTTTGCAAAGGACCTATCCAAGTTGGCTCGCCGCGCGTCACGTGTTTAACCGTTGTGGGATCTGATAGTGAGGTGCTGACTGACCCCTTATATAGCTTCCTTGGATGCTTCACTTTCATAGTTCCTTGATAATGTGAGTAGTCACGAAAGCGCTTGGAATTTCTCTATTCTTTCAGAGTGGTTGTTTTGCGTATACATATTTATATATATGTATACATATATAATTATACAAAAGGAGTGTACTGTAAGGAAAGGAGGTTTCGATCCATTACTGAAAAAGTAAAGCATCTAAACCTCATAAAATTCACACGAACAGCCAGGAAACGGTGAAGGCTCAATACCCCGTCTGTAAGCAGCGTGACAAATAACTCTAATCTCACAGTAAAAGCTTCAGAAACATCTAGCTGAGCAGAGAGCGTCTCCATCCTGATTAGAAACAGATCATCGCGCTCATAACAGCGACAATTAAAGCGAATTAAGAGATCTCCACTAAGGAAGCTTGGGACAGGCCGTGGCGAGAAATGTGCCTCCATTAAATATACTGAGTGAGCCGGGGCCGGGGTTGGAGATCTCCGCGGAGTTCCAATGTCTCTAGCAACTGTAAATCGGTAAATCCCTTGTGATCCTTCTGTGGTGCTCTGTTAGTTTATGGTGCCATACACGAGGAAGGATGGAGGGGATAAGATAGAGAGAGGAGGATCATGTTGTATGCACTTCAAAATTATTATTATTATTATTATTATTATTATTATTATTATTATTATTATTATTATTATTATTATTATTATTATTATTATTATTATTATTATTATCATCATTATTATTATTATTATTATTTTTATCATTATTATTATTATTATTATTATTATTATTATTATTATTATTATTATTATGATTATTATTATTATTATTTTTTTATTTAAAAGCAAGCACTTTGAATCACAAATTCAACGTTTTAATTAATTTAATTAACAATTAATTACTGTTTATTATTATTAGTAAATATGTTTATATTTATTAATCCCCCCCCCTTTGAGCTGCAAATATTTTTATTACTTCTATGCGTTAAACCTGTAGGTCATACAGGAGCTGAGAAGTGGGTGGCAATTAGGTTTTATCCAGGAAACGGATAGTCAGGTCCCCTTCCTTGGATCAAGAGCCCTCCGTCACCGGCATCAAAGAACCTCTCTTGACGGAGGGTTAAGAGAAGACTAATGGAGAGAGTCTGTTGGTGGGATTAGTTTTTTTATTTACTTAATGAAAAAATACTTTAGTGAAAGCTGGGAGAAGTAATCAGCTTACTTTTGCTCTGTAAATTGTGGAGAGAAATGAGGAAGATGGAGAAAGTGTGTGTGTGTATGTGAGAGAGAGAGAGAGAGAGAGAGAGAGAGAGAGAGAGAGAGAGAGAGAGAGAGACTGAGAGATTCCTTACCGAGGCTCTCGGTAAGGACTCTCTTGTCTAGATTAAGATTTGTCGTATATTAGTTACGTGTGTGAGTCAATGATATAATAGCAGAAGGCTCTCCTCCCACTCTCCTTCCCCTCCGGTCACTGCCAAAGAGAGAGAAAGAAAGAGAGTATATGTTAGACTGACACATCCTTAAACTTACACGAAGAAAGGCGAGGTGGTGGTGAGATTTCGAACTAGCTGCCCAAGTGTGTGAACCGCTCCCCCTCCTCCTTCTTTCTTCTGCTGGCTTCCTTTGCTACTGCTGCTGTCGCTGCTGCTGCTACTTTCGCTGCTGCTGCTGCCACTGCTACTCTCTCCGCCTCCTCCTCTACTGCTATCCTGCTTCTGTTAGTGAGAGAAAAAATTATTGTTTTGTACACGTAATGTACACACAGCTTACATGTTATAATGAGTTACAGCTTTGTCCTAGTTATTAGTGATGTTTTTAGCTACTATTTCTTGTGTTTTTATATTACTGATATTACCTGGTGACGTGTGGATCACCAGATATTATCATATCCACGCGTGGATCACAGGTATTATCATATTTGGTAACTGTAAAAGTATTCGCTCTTAACATCATTTCCTGCCTGTGCTCCAGATTCTTCAAGACTAGAATGATTTTCACCAGCTTCAAGGCTGGTCATGGACCGGGCCGCGGGGGCGTTGATCCCCGGAATAACCTCCAGGTAACCTCATCTTTTGTATATAGTTCTACTGTTTTCCAGTTATGTCCTTGAATTTGTATTGATAAAGCCACTAGCTGCCGAAACGTCTATAATAAAGATACCCAGATATTGTACATGTGTCTAATTCGTCAGTTTTTTTTAAATGCCTCTTGTGGTTTCTGACAACAAGTGGTTTCTTCAGTCCGGTGCAGAGAACGGTGGAAGATTAATAGGAGTTTGAGCTAATCAGTCCAACAGCCTGGAGTCGATGTCTTTAGTTTATCAGTCTTGAGAGAAGATGGACTTGAAGACATCGACTCCAGGCTGAGGGACTTATTACCTCAAACTCCTCCTCTTCCATCGTTCTCTTCATTGGACTGAAGAATCCACTTGATGGTGAAAAAATATTTCCAGAATAAAGATACCCAAATATTGTACAAGTATCTCATATATCAACATGACAAAGATCTAAACTCACTCTTCGCTTGATTTATCATGCAACTCCTTGGTAACCTTATTGGCTTTTGTCATCACATGATATCATCCAGTGTTGCAACACAAGCGCTGCACAGTTTCATTAAATCATTCAGCTCTATGGTATCATGCAGTTTCTTCAGCATAAGTCACTGCTGGGTACAAAGGCTTACTTTCGTAATTAAGGAAGAAAATACAGGTGCAGAGACAGGGTTTTCTTGTGACAACTTTTCGCCCCATGCAGAGCTTAATGAAACTCTTCATGGAGCGAGATACCTTCAAAATTAAAGAAGCTTCTTCTTGATTTATGCGCTTGTGTATCTTTGTAAGTCACCAATGTAGCATTCCAGCTGGCTGGTGGCCTTGGCAGCTTGTCCTGACCTCATAACTCAAGTTTTTCGACCTATTTCCCCTGCCTCGTTTGATCTCCTGGCATCGATTTGATGATCTTTAGCATCATTTCCACATTTGAGAAACCTTTTCCTTCGCCGTCATTCTGAGTGTCACTTCAGGGACCCTTCAGTCTCCTGAAGCCTTCGTGTTGACCTCCATGTCTTGATCTTCAGCAGCTCCCTCTAGAGATGTGAATGATCAGGGGGAAGACTTGTATAACGCGGTGACATCGACCAGGTGGTGGCATCACCGAGGTAGTGACATGAGTTGGTGAGTCTTGCAAACCATTACATACTTAATGTACATAAAACTCCTTTATTGAGCGTATTTCTTTATTAGATAAGAACATAAGAACATAAGAACGAAGGAACACTGCAGAAGGCCTACTGGCCCATGCGAGGCAGGTCCAAGTCTCCTACCGGCTTAAGCCAATGCACCCAACCTAGTCAGGTCAGGTCACATTGAATTAAGGGAGGAACACGGCAACCGACCTGGTAGCACAAGCTATCAGGTCTAACTCACACCCACCCACATCCACTCATGTATTTATCCAACCTATTTTTAAAGCTACACAACGTTCTGGCCTCTATAACGGTACTTGGGAGTTTGTTCCACTCATCCACAACTCTATTACCAAACCAGTACTTTCCTATATCCTTCCTGAATCTGAATTTTTCCAACTTAAAACCATTGCTGCGAGTCCTGTCTAGGCTAGATATTTTCAGCACACTATTTACATCCCCTTTATTTATTCCTGTCTTCCATTTATACACCTCAATCATATCCCCCCTAATTCTACGTCTTTCTAGAGAGTGCAGATTCAGGGCCCTTAGTCTATCCTCATAGGGAAGGTTTCTGATACATGGGATCAACTTTGTCATCCTCCTTTGTACATTTTCCAGAGAATTTATATCCATTCTGTAATAAGGTGACCAAAACTGTGCAGCATAATCTAAATGAGGCCTAACCAAGGATGTATAGAGTTGAAGAACAACCTGAGGACTCCTATTATTTATGCTTCTTGATATGAAGCCAAGGATTCTATTAGCTTTATTGCGAACACTTATGCACTGGTCATAGAGTCTCAAAACTCCAGCCCGTCGCGCTAGCCACTAGACCAGCCAGCCACAATAAGATTCATCCAACTAGGTATATTTCTACACCATAGGAAAGTTAGCACAGGCACAGAGGTGCCTGTGCTAACTTTCCTATGGTGTAGAAATATACCTAGTTGGATGAATCTTATTGTGGCTAGCTGGTCTAGTGGCTAGCGCGACGGGCTGGAGTTTTGAGACTCTATGACCGCGGGTTCAATCCCGGCCGGGGGTATGGTTTATTTGCAATCGTGTCATTACGATTTCTTAAGTCACTTATGCACTGTTGTCTTGGTTTCAGATTACTGCTAACCAGAACTCCTAAATCTTTTTCGCAATCCGTAATATTAAGATCTACATTATTTAGTTTATATGTGGCATGGTTATTGTCCTGTCCAACATTTAGAACTTTGCATTTGTCTATATTAAACTGCATCTGCCACTTCTCCGACCACTGCATCAGTCTATTCAAATCTTCCTGGAGTGCTCGAATGTCCTCGTCAGAATGAATTCGACGGCCTATTTTGGTGTCATCGGCAAACTTGCCGATGTCGCTCTTTATGCCCTCATCTATGTCGTTTATGTAGATTGTGAACAGGAGGGGGCCCAACACTGACCCCTGTGGAACACCGCTCGTGACACTTCCCCACTCTGATTTCTCCCCATTTATGCAAACTCTCTGCTGCCTATTTGTCAACCATGCCTCTATCCAGGAAAAAATTTCTCCTCCTATTCCATGTGTTTTAATTTTCCTCAATAGTCTCTGATGTGGGACCCTGTCAAAAGCCTTACTGAAGTCCATATACACAATATCATATGCATTACCATGATCTACCTCCTCAAATACCTTAGTGAAAAAAGTTAATAAATTCGTAAGGCAGGAACGCCCCTTTGTAAAACCATGCTGAGATTCGTTGATTAATTTATGCTTTTCAAGGTGGCTACGAACTGCCTCGGCAATTATTGATTCCATAAATTTTCCCACTATGGAGGTTAGGCTTATTGGTCTATAGTTCGAAGCTAAGGACCTGTCACCTGTTTTGAAAATAGGTATCACATTTGCCATTTTCCACTTATCTGGCACCATGCCAGTTTGTAGTGATATGTTGAAAAGATTAGCCAAAGGTGTGCTAAGCTCCTCTTTACATTCCTTTAGAACCCTTGCATACAGTTCATCAGGGCCTGGGGATTTGTTAGGTTTTAATTTATCTATTTGCCTAAGGACCATGTCACTTGTGACCCTAATAGTGCACAGTTTATTATCGTCCTGTTCTACATAATTTATCATTACTGGAATATCGCTGGTATCCTCCTGTGTAAAAACTGAGAGGAAGTATGTGTTAAAAATTCTACACATTTCCTTATCACTGTCAGTGAGCTGACCCGAGGAACTTTTGAGTGGGCCTATCTTGTCCCTGATCTTACTTCTGTATACCTGAAAGAATCCTTTTGGGTTAGTCTTCGATTCTCTTGCAACTTTAACCTCATAATCTCTTTTTGCTTTTCTAATTCCCTTTTTTATTTCTCTCTTTAACTGAATATATCGATTTCTCAATTGCCCCTCTCCTCTTTTGATTTGCCTATATATGCCTCTCTTTTGACCAATCAGATATTTTAATCTATTGTTCATCCATTTAGGATCATTTTTGTTTGATCTGATTTCCCTATTTGGAACATAATTTGACTGAGCAGCTAGAACTATGCCCTGGAAAGCATCATATCGGCAACCATCACCACCTACCTGACCCTTAGTCAGGTCATTCCAGTTCAGCCCACCTAAGTAATTTTTCAGTCCTATGAAATCAGCCAAGCGAAAGTCAGGGACGGAGACTTGATTGCCATTATTAGGGGAATTCCATGATATAATAAAACTGAGTGATTTGTGATCACTTTCCCCAAGCTCATCATTAACCTCAAGATTATTAATTAGTGTTTCCCTACTGGCAAGAACCAAGTCAAGGAGGTTATTTCCCCTAGTTGGCTCTGTCACAAACTGTTTTAAAAAACAATCCTGGATCGTATCAAGAAAGTCACCTGACTCTAAATTTCCTGTCAAATTGCTCCAGTCAATCTGTCTATAGTTGAAATCTCCCATTAGCACAACATTTTCGTATGTAGATGCCTTACGAATTTCGTCCCATAGAAGTTTACTGCACTCCCTATCAAGATTTGGGGCCCTGTAAATCACACCCAAAATTAGTTTTTCTCGGCCCTCGAGAAGCTGTAACCAAACAGATTCAGTGGCTGACGCTTCTAATTTAATATCTTGTCTAACACAACAATTTAAATTGTCTCTGACATACATCGCTACTCCACCACCTTTCCTGTTGACCCTGTCAGTGTGGAATAATTTATAGCCTTGTATGTGACATTCAGAGGGCATCTCTCTATCTTTCAGATTGAGCCAGGTCTCTGTTATAGCAATAATATCTATGTTTCCTGCACTTGCAATTAATCTTAGCTCATCTATCTTATTTCTTACACTCCTGCTATTAGTATAGTAAACCTTAAGGGAGCTAGTCCCTTGCTGCCCTCTGCTGTCCCCCTTTGTTTGCTGACCTGATCTATTGTCTTTATTTATAACTTCATGCTGAATGCCTTTTATACATTTACTGTTTCCAACCCAAGTGTTGCAACCTGCTTGTTTCCCACACACACCCATACCTCTATCTTCCATCAGTTTAAAATCATAGGCATTTCACCAATGGCCTTCTCAATCGAGTCTGCAAGTGCTACCACCCCAGCCCCAGAGAGATGCGGAAGGACGAGTCTTTCCCAAGCCGCAGTTCTGTTAATGATTCAAAATCACTTGTTTCGTGATTTCATTGATATATATACATGTATATATATATATATATATATATATATATATATATATATATATATATATATATATATATATATATATAGTAATATATATATATATATATATATATATATATATATATATATATATATATATATATATATATACTTCTATCTGAATTTTGTGTTGACAAACACTGCATTAAGGCAGCTGCAGTGATGTAGATAATTTGATTTCCAGGGAAAGGGCAGAGGAGCGTCAACTCATATAGGATAAATTTATGAGAAGTGCCAGTTTTTGTACCCGAGACTGGAAAGTTGATGTATACTTGATAACTACGATGGTGGAGGGTAAATGACTATTTAGCAACACAGATGCACTGATCTTAATGATAATAATAATAGCAATAATATTAACAATACTACTACTACTAATAATAATAATAATAGTAATAATAATGATAATAATAATAATAATGAAGGAGAAAAAAGATATTATTATTAATTATAATTATTATTATTTGTTTTATTATTATTATTATTACTTTTATTATGCGTATATATTCATGAGGAAATTTTTAAGATTATATCCACGAAAAAATGCGCAAAACCCGTATGAATCACACAACGCCGTAAGCCGGAGACAACTATTCAGAAGATGCCTTGCAGATATCTTTTAAAAATATTGTAGATGTTTTATAGACATCCTGCAGATCCCAATGTACATACAAAACATTTCGCTCAGAATAAGGCGAAACATTGCCCCGGTAATAGCTTGCTTTCCAGACCTACTTTTTTGAGTGTTTTACGAGGCGTGGATGCTGCTGCTTTTATAAGGATATTAATGTGTTTTTTCAAGGCAAATCTCTCTCTCCGAGAGAAGATGCATCATACAAGATTTGCATAAACGGAGAGAAATTTTGAAAGTGGTACCCTTGTTTACTGAGAGAGAGAGAGAGAGAGAGAGAGAGAGAGAGAGAGAGAGAGAGAGAGAGAGAGAGAGAGAGAGAGAGAGAGAGAGAGAGAGAGAGAGAGAGAGAGAGAGAGAGAGAGAGAGAGAGAGAGAGAGAGAGAGAGAGAGAGAGATCCTGTTCCCTACTTGTATGTTTCATAACAATAAAAATGCTTTCAAATGAGCTGATGTAGGTAACAGCTCTTAGCTTGCCAATAAAGTTAGGAATCCTTAACCTGTAAATAGCTTGTCAATAAAGCTAGGGATCCTAAACCTTGTCAAACCCTGTGTAAAAAAGAGAGAGAGAGAGAGAGAGAGAGAGAGAGAGAGAGAGAGAGAGAGAGAGAGAGAGAGAGAGAGAGAGAGAGAGAGAGAGAGAGAGAGAGAGAGAGAAAGAGGTTGCAAGATTTTGTACGAGGTACAAGTGCCCTCACACCTTAAGTATGCTCCACTTTCTTGTATTGCCTGCTCTACGTCTCATCTGCGACTGCTTGACAGAGTAGAGAACAGAGCAAGACGTCTCATCTCTCGCCTGGACCCATCCTAGATAGATCTGTCATTTCAGCAGAGCCTTCAACATAGGAGGGATGTGGGTGGCCTTACTGTTATGTACAAGGCCAATATTGTCAAAGTACCACACTTGGATCCACTTCGAGGACAGCGTGAAGCAAGCTCCTATACCACAAGACGGGCAGCAAGCAGCAACTTTACTGACTGTACCCTTCTCCAGAACATCACTTCATCTGAGATCATTTATCCCCAGAATGACTCGAGTATGGAACACATTCATACAGCATTATGATGTCAACGAAATAAAGTCAGTTGATGAAACTAAATTGCTGGCCCACAGATGGCTCCAACTTCATCCTGTTCCCTACTAGTATGTCTCATAAAAATAAGAATGCTTTCAGATGAGTTGATGTAGGTAACAGCTCTCATCCTGTAAATAGTTAGGAACCCTTAACCTAACCATGTAAAACTCGGTGTAAGAGAGAGAGAGATAGAGAGAGAGAGAGAGAGAGAGAGAGAGAGAGAGAGAGAGAGAGAGAGAGAGAGAGAGAGAGAGAGAGAGAGAGAGAGAGAGAGAGAGAGAGAGAGAGAGAGAGAGAGAGTGTACCGGCAAGCGCCTTGATCTCACGGAAGGAAAGGAAGTGGTCTCTGTCTCCATGACAAACGAGGGAGCTGGATTAAAGCTGCTTTTGTTCCCAGAGCAAAGGCTCATGACGTTCCGTATTTTTTTCCCCCCTGGCAGAAATGTTTACTTTGTCTGTTATTTTGTTCATCCATACGAATACTCGCTAGTTGAGGACTGACAGAGCCTTCCAGCGACTTGTAAAAACGTGGGTACTTGCTAAAATACTGAACAATATAAGAAATTCCGATCTAAAATTACTAGTAGAATTAGAACACCCGCTAGTATAGTGTCAAAAAGGCTCACAAACACACACACACACACACACACACACACACACGCTTAATTTAACGAGAGAACGTTTTGTTCTGAGTAAAGATCTGTCCATTCATTCCTATAACTGAACACTAATAAAATGTGGTAAATAAGACACTTGTCGGTTTTCTTAAGCCATTTATAGAAATTAGTGAAATATAAGATAAAAGAGTAAAAGCGAACACTCGTTCGCCACCGAGAAGGTTCATTACTGCAGCAAAGGTGTAGCTGGTAAAATAGAACCCCCCCGCATCTTTAAAACCGAACACTCGTTCGCCACAGAGAAGGATCATTACTGTAGCGAAAGTGACCCTGGAAAAATAGAACCCCCTACCTTTAGAACACACGTACACTGCTAAAGCAGAACACTCACTGCCCGAAGTCGAGCAACTCTTAACCGATTAAAAGAGGAGTTCTCACTGATCGAAAAAAGAGGGAACATTCGCTTGAAAATACGAACAGTCGACTCTAATCGCTAAAAAATATTCACTGAAAGTGAACTTCTTTCGTGAAACACAGAACACGAATATAAAATACTGGAACTGGAGCAACCACTGCTAAATTTTATAAACCCACTGTCAAAAATCAGTCAAGGATTGGGAACATTCGATCACCCACTGAAAAAAAAACAAATTCCTTACTTTTATACACTGGAAAAGACACTGCTGAAAACAGCCTACGATTAAAACAACAAAAGCTCGTAAAAAAAAATCTAATCCTATGCTATTGAAAATTAAAACTATTAAAAACCAATCGCCTGCTTTTGCAAAACCGAAATTTCACTTTTTGAAAACTATTCTATAAAAAATAAAATTAAAATCTTTTTCTTCAATCCTCAACCACCATTGCTTTAAAATTTCAACTTTCTCGTGTAAAAACCATGTACCTGGTTTAAAAAAGAAATCCATTGCTTAAAAGAAAGCAACTACTTTCTAAAATTCCCACATCTAACTTTCTAAGAACACCAGCTTTCTAAGAACACCAGCTTTCTAAGAACACCAGCTTTCTAAGGACACCAGCTATCTAAGGACACCAGCTTTCTAAGAACACCAGCTTTCTAGGAACACCAGCTTTCTAAGAACACCAGCTTTCTAAGAACACCAGCTTTCTAAGAACACCAGCTTTCTAAGGACACCAGCTTTCTAAGAACGCCAGCTTTCTAAGAACACCAGCTTTCTAAGAACACCAGCTTTCTAAAAACACCAGCTTTCTAAGGACACCAGCTTTCTATGAACACCAGCTTTCTAAGAACACCAGCTTTCTAAGAACACCAGCTTTCTAGAGACACCAGCTTTCTAAGAGCACCAGCTTTCTAAGAACACCAGCTTTCTAGGGACACCAGCTTTCTAAGAACACCAGCTTTCTAAGAACGCCAGCTTTCTAAGAACACCAGCTTTCTAAGAACACCAGCTTTCTAAGGACACCAGCTATCTAAGGACACCAGCTTTCTAAGAACACCAGCTTTCTAAGGACACCAGCTTTCTAAGAACACCAGCTTTCTAAGGATACCAGGTTTCTAAGAACATCTGCTTTCTAAGAACACCAGCTTTCTAAGAACACCAGCTTTCTAAGAACACCTGCTTTCTAAGAACACCAGCTTTCTAAGAACACCAGCTTTCTAAGAACACCTGCATTCTACGAACACCAGCTTTCTGAGAACGCTAAACTCACTATTAAAATCGGAACACCAACGCCTGCAATCCGAACACTCACACATGCAATTCGAACACCCACCTGAGCGTAGACGAGAAGTGTGAACTCTGTGTTCATACTTCTAAGTGGTCCGGACACACAATGAACCATGAATCCAGAGGCCGTGTGGTTGCCGACGCGACAACTACTGACTGGACCCGGCCGACCTGTAGATAAAAAGGTATATAATTATTATTATTATTATTATTATTATTATTATTATTATTATTATTATTATTATTATTATTATTATTATCATCATCATCATCATTATTATATCATTATCATTATAGTAATATTATCACTATATTATTATTATTATTATTATTATTATTATTATTATTATTATTATTATTATTATTATTATTATTATTATTAATTTTAGTCTTGCCTCATCCTAGAATTTGGAGGGAAGCTCTAAATCCTTGGATCAAGAGCCATTTTAACTTAGCATTAAGATACCTCCCCTGAAATGAGAGGAAGGGATGCAGAGAAGAGAAAGGGGAATAGGGAAAGCAGAAATGAAGGGAGAAGAAAAAAAAATGGAGGAAACAAGAGAGAAGGAGGAGAGGTGAAAGGGATAGAGGAAAAAAAAGGAGATAGCATAATGTAAACATGGAAAAACATGACGGCAGGGAATTAGGGGAGAGTGAGAGATAGAGAGAGAGAGAGAGAGAAAGAGAGAGAGAGAGAGAAAGATGGGGGTTTTCCATAGATTTGTGGAATTAAGGTCCTATAATTATCTTGAGTATAATATATATATATATAATATATATATATATATATATATATATATATATATATATATATATATATATATATATATATATATATATATATATATATATATATATATATATATATATATATGTGTGTGTGTGTGTGTGTGTGTGTGTGTGTGTCATAAACTAACATTACTAAAATTTTCAAAATTAAAAAAAAAAAAAAATATTATGTGAAAGAAATATTTTGACTTTGTTGTGAAATTATTGCAATAAACTGAAGGCAAATTACATATTTTTTTTTTCTATTTTAGTCTGATTTTGACTATGTTGACATGAGATATTTTTTTTAGTTCAGTAACCTCAAATATATTTTGTTTCGGACTGATGGTGCCAATGGAAACTTTTATTTTTGTCCCACCAAATAGTGAATGGTAATCATTTATTTCTGTGGGAAAAAAAAAAGAATTTTGTCTAATATTAAGTAAGTCTGAAGACGAAGTATATTTTGGAGATTTCATTTGTATTACTTTTCGTTGTGTATAGAGCTTCGTCACGACTTAAAGCTCTACAGAGAGGGAAACGTAGTCCATATAAGAGCTTGCCTTGCGAATATGCTTTTTCTTAGCTTTTGTTGACAATAGGCCATTAGTAGATGGCTTAATGTTTCAGGTTGCATATAATAATACTAATTACACTAATTATACTAATTCGTACACCAATTTATACACTTATTATACACTGTACACTATACTAATCTCGCATATATTTATACTAATTACATTAATTATACTAATCACTAAGCTACATTAATTTATACTAATTACGTTTCGTCCAGTGTCGAGCTTCATCAGTCCAGCAAATATGGAAAACTGAGTTAGATATATACGCAACACTTCGGCATCTTTCGCCCCCGCAGGAGGCTTTTTTCATTCAAATGCAAAGGCGAATTATTAACTGATTTCATCAGTTATTGTTAAATACCGAGGGAAATGTTTTCAAAACCAAGATTTGCTTAGTGTATTTGTTTATTATTCTTGTAAGTACTAATTGCCAGCCTCGCCATCGTATATGCAATGTATATCTTAAATATTTACCAGATTTAGATAGAAATAATATGCTCAATGCATCAGAGGATGTAAAATATATACATGGAATAAGTGGGTTATATAAAAGTATATGGGAAGAGAATAAAAGAAACTATTAGACTTACCAGCATGGGCCAGTAGGCCTACTGCAGTGCTCCTTCTTTCTCATGTTCTTATTAGGAAACTCGTTCTCTGAACACATAATCTCTAGGTTGAGGGACTGATTACCTCAAGATAATGGACCATCTCGTCCATTGTCTTGAGGTAATGGAAGTAATGGAGCATCTCGCAAGACTGTACTGAGAGAAGGCAATGGAGCATCTCTCGAGACTGTACCGAGACAAATCAATGTAGCATCTCGTTAGACTGTACCGAAACAAGGTAATGTAGCATGTCGTTAGATTGTACCGAGGCAAGGCAATGCAGCTTCTCGCAAGACTGTATCGAGACAAGGCAATGCAGCATCTCACAAGACCGTACAGAGGCAAGACAATGCAGTATCTCACAAGACCGTACAGAGGCAAGACAATGCAGTATCTCGCAAGACCGTACAGAGGCAAGACAATGCAGTATCTCGCAAGACCGTACCAAGACAAGGTAATGGAGCATCTCGCAAAACTCAGGTCATTCTCACCTGAGACTCCGTTGAAAGTTCGATCTTAATTGCATTTGTAGGCGTAGGAGGGAGGGTGATGGTGATGGTGATGGTATTGGGAGAGGGGCATTGGGAGGGGAAAATGGAG
>NC_091346.1:17791223-17818723 GCF_038502225.1 Cherax quadricarinatus
TCGGTGGTGGCGAGCTCAGAGCAAAGGGCTGGCCAATTACCTCTTTCCCATAGCCAGGTTGTGCGTGTGGACTCCTCACCTCGTTCTGTTGGGATCTTAAGTGTGGTAAAAACAGCCTTGTGGTCAGACGATCCAACGTAGCCGAGGGGTTGACAAGTGACTATGCCTTCTGCCAGATCACTCACTACTGGGTCAAGGGAGGAGCCAGAGATATGAGTAGGGAAATCAACAAAGTTTCTCATGTCAAACACTGAAAGAAGGTCATCAAAGTCCCTCTGTATAAGGTGCTGGTTGAGGTCACCAACAATTATAATATGTTGACAGTTGTGTTGTAGCAGAAGGGAGTCAATATTTTCCATTAGGAAGTTGATAGGGTCTGCATGTTGCCACTGAGGTCTGTACATTGCACATGCTAGTACAGAGGTACTAGTGTTTATACAGAGCTTGAAGAACATCATTTCAAGATGTGTAGGGGTGGCAACATCTATGTGCTGGGCATGAACACTTTTAGAGAAGCACACAGCAACACCACCTCCTTGCCCTTGCCTGTCTCTTCTCATCCATGAGGTGTAGCCAGCAATTCTTGCAAAATTTTCTGGAGTCCTGTCATCCAAAAATGTTTCAACAACAGCTATCATGTCGGGACGTCGAGTGTTCACAAAGCTATGTGTGAGCTCTCCAACATTAGTAATGAAACCTCTAATGAAACCTCTCTCTCTCTCTCTCTCTCTCTCTCTCTCTCTCTCTCTCTCTCTCTCTCTCTTTTTTTTTTACACAGGGTTTGACAAGGTTAAGGATCCCTAGCTTTATTGACAAGATATTTACAGGTTAAGGATTCCTAACTTTATTGGCAAGCTAAGAGCTGTTACCTACATCAGCTCATTTGAAAGCATTTTTATTGTTATGAGACATACAAGTAGGGAACAGGATGAAGTTGGAGCCATCTGTGGGCCAGCATTTTCATTTGATCAACTGACTTTATCTCGTTGACATCATTATGCTGTACGAATGTGTTCCATACTCGAGTCATCCTGGGTATATATGATCTCAGATGGAGTGATTTTCTGGAGAAGGGTACAGCCAGAGTGAAGTTGCTGCTTTCTGCCCGTCTTGTGGCATAAAAGCTTGTTTCACGCTGTCCTCGAAGTGGATCCAAGTGTGGTATTTTGACAATATTGGCCTTGTACATAACAGTAAGGCCACCCACATCTCCTCTCTCTCTCTCTCTCTCTCTCTCTCTCTCTCTCTCTCATAGGGGCTTCGCTAACTTTTACGAGATCTTCACAAAAATCTATTGCCATCTTCACTACCATTTCCATAACTTTTGCCTCTCTGTCGCAAAACTCGTCTCTCACAACGTTATCCCTCCTTGACGTAATCTTGCTAACCAATTCCTTTCACTTACTTCGTTAACACTTCGTTACCCCTAACACTGTTGTGAGATCTTAGGATTCGTTAGAAAGCGAAAAAGACAAACACGTTTATACTTCAAACGGGAAGAAGACTCGAGATGCGAGTATATTCTCCTCCTCGCTCTCGCGATTTCGCATTTTACGCGACGCGAGTTGAGATATTCATGGAATATTCAAATTTTACCGAGTTTCAAATCTGTTGTATATAAATTCTATATTACGACTTGCTAAAGAAAATAAGAAAGTGATAGAGGTGTATGGAATCATTATCATTTTGCGTACACGCGCGCGTGCGAGTGTGTGTGTGTGTGTGTCTGTGTGTGTGTGTGTGTGTTGTGTGTGTGTGTGTGTGTGTGTGTGTGTGTGTGTGTGTGTGAGTGGACAGAGGGAGAGAGGATGCAGGGTGTGAATTTAAAAATTCGAAAACTGCCATGAACAACAGGATTCCCTAAAATGGCTACAGAAATAGTCAAAGAAGTTGCTGTTGGAGATCGACCCTCGACTAATAAAGGCAAAGCCGCAGTTGTTTATCGGGACAACGTTTCGCTCTCCCCAGACATTTGTTCTGTTATCGTCATGTTAATCGGCAATACGGAATATGACCCATACAAAACATACGAGAAGCAATAAGAATAACCGATGAAATACGGACACAGGACTGAACTTCCCACACGGGGAAAAGACCAACTGACAGAACCTAAAATTTAAAAAGATCTCGGAGTAAACATGACGGAAAAACTCTCATCAACAGTCAATTTACACTACATATGTCCGATTTAAGAATTCATCCTCCTTAAGCCATGCGTGTCGTATGAGGCGACTAAAATGCCGGGAGCAAGGGCTTGTAACCCCTTCTCCCGTATAAATTACTAAATTTAAGAAGACATATTTTCGTTTTTGTTTTTACGTCACCCTGCCTCGGTGGGATATGGCCAGTTCGTTGAAAAAAAATAACGTCCAACTAATCGTCAAGATCGCAGCAGCAACATGAATCCCTTACGTAAACACAGGGAGAATAGAAATGGTACAATAGTTTTATCGAGGTTGGCAGTGGATAAACAAAAGAACAGCTACGAAGCGATGGGAAACCGCAGCTCAAGATGCTAAAAGAGTAGAGAAAACGAGGAGACATGATCAGGACATATTCAATACTCAGAGAAACAAGGTAAACATAAGAACATAATAATTGAGGAATACTGCAGAAGGCCTATTGGCCCATGCTAGGCAGGTCCTTACAGGTCCATACAAGGCAGGTCCTTTATAAGGTTGATCAGAGAAATTTCTCAACAGAGAGAGAGAGAGAGAGAGAGAGAGAGAGAGAGAGAGAGAGAGAGAGAGAGAGAGAGAGAGGAGAGAGAACAGAAGATCAATGGGACACAGACAGCCAACGAAAAATGAAGTGACTCGTAGAAAAACTAAAAACCACATCTACAGTGTCAGAGAAATAAGTAGAGTAATCAAACTAAACAAAAAATAAAGTTAGACAACGCAGCAGTTCCAATATGGAAAAAAACATGATATGATATATCAGGATCATATTAACCAAAGTGTCAGAATTAAATGGGTTCGGGAGATGAGCCAAGTACCTGAAATGTAATCAGATAAGTTCAATTAGATAATTACAACGCCCACACACACACACACACACACACACACACACACACACACACACACACACACACACACACACACACACACACAAAGACTGAGGATAAACGTAAAAAAAGTATATCAAAGAATGTATTCCGGAACACAAGAACTACAAAGATGGTATAAAAGGTACGGAAAGGCTCTCGTAGGAAGACATGGTAAACAAAAATGACCACTTACTCATCTTTTAAAAAAGGTCCATGAAAGAACCAAGGAAGAAAAAACACGTTGTTTATGGAAAAAGCAGCAAACACAAGAAAATGTTACAATGTTACACTGACTATAAAGTATATTGGTACTTCAGAGATTTTTCTAGCCGAGTTGACCTTTGTATAAACAACGTTTCGTTCAGCTCTGAGTGAAAGTTTCTGCAAATAAGGATTTGTTTTTTTTTATAAAGGTCCTTATCGTGCCATACTTGCCGCCGTTCTTTTTTTTTTTTTTTTTTTTTTTTGCTTTTCGAACTAACGAAATCATGAAATAGAGAAACATTTACAAATAG
This sequence comes from Cherax quadricarinatus, assembly GCF_038502225.1. Taxonomy (NCBI): domain Eukaryota; kingdom Metazoa; phylum Arthropoda; class Malacostraca; order Decapoda; family Parastacidae; genus Cherax; species Cherax quadricarinatus. The sequence goes on from NC_091346.1 coordinate 17,794,788, forward strand.
TTAACTTCAAAGATAACTGAACACGCTTCGAAAAGGGTTTCAGAGAGAGGGTTCACAACTGACCCGCTTTACGGCGGTGGAATACTCTAGACGAAGGGAAGGTGGTGGCAGTCTTCAAACACAGCTTTAGGCATAGGAATGATAGAGCCTATAAGGCTAGGAGAGAGAGTGAACCTGGCAAGGAGAAACTGGAACAGCCGGGAGTTGAATCTCGATTCATACAAACACAGAATCCAGCTATGATCCGATGTCATAAGATGAGCAACAGATGCTGTATTTCTCTCCCTCATCCTTCCTCTAATCTCTCTTCTCTTCCCCTCCCTCCTCTGTTACTTTCCCACTCTTTTTCCCCTTTTCCCGTTCCCCCTCCCTCCCTCCCTCTCCCCCTTCTTCGCCAACAGCCCCTCCCTCCTTCTTTCTTCGGTTATCGATATTCAGCGAATATTCTCCGCATCCATCTGTGCATATAAATTTATTTATGTATGTTGCAGCTGGCGTGTGTATGTGTGTTTGTGTGTGTGTGTGTGTGTGTGTGTGTGTGTGTGTGTGTGTGTGTGTGTGTGTGTGTGTGTGTGTGTGTGTGTGTGTGTGTGTGTGCATGTGTGTGTGTGTACTCACCTATTTGTACTCACCTATTTGTGGTTGCAGGGGTCGAGTCACAGCTCCTGGCACCGCCTCTTCACTGATTGCTACTAGGTCCTCTCTCTCCCTGCCCCATGAGCTCTATCATACCTCGCCTTAAAACTATGTATGGTTCCTGCCTCCACTACATCCATTTCTAGGCTATTCCATGGCCTGACTACTCTATGACTGAAGAAATACTTCCTAACATCCCTTTGATTCATCTGAGTCTTCAACTTCCAATTGTGACCTCTTGTGTCTGTGTCCCATCTCTGGAACATCCCGTCTTTGTCCACCTTGTCTATTCCGCGCAGTATTTTATATGTCGTTATCATGTCTCCCCTGACCCTCCTGTCCTCCAGTGTCGTCAGGTCGATTTTCCTTAACCTCTCCTCGTAGGACATACCCCTTAGCTCTGGGACTAGTCTTGTTGCAAACCTTTGCACTTTCTCTAGTTTCTTTACGTGCTTGGCAAGGTGTGGGTTCCAAACTGGTGCCGCATACTCCAATATGGGCCTAACGTACACGGTGTACAGGGTCCTGAACGATTAGGATGTCGGAATGCTGTTCTGAGGTTTGCTAGGCGCCCATATGCTGCAGCAGTTATTTGGTTGATGTGCGCTTCAGGATATGCGCCTGGTGTTATACTCATCCCAAGGTCTTTATCCTTGAGTGAGGTTTGTAGTCTCTGGCCCCCTAGACTGTGCTCCATCTGCGGTCTTCTTTGCCCTTCCCCAATCTTCATGACTTTGCATTTGGTGGGGTTGAACTCCAGGAGCCAATTGCTGGACCAGGTCTGCAGCCTGTCCAGATCCCATTGTAGTTCTGCCTGGTCTTCAATTGAATGAATTCTTCTCATCAACTTTACGTCATCTGCAAAAAGGGACACTTCGGAGTCTATTCCTTCCGTCATGTCGTTCACAAATACCAGAAACAGCACTGGTCCTAGGACTGACCCCTGTGGGACCCCGCTGGTCACAGGTGCCCACTCTGACACCTCGCCACGTACCATGACTCGTTGCTGTCTTCCTGACAAGTATTCCCTGATTCATTGTAGTGCCTTCCCTGTTATCCCTGCTTGGTGTGTGTGTGTGTGTGTGTGTGTGTGTGTGTGTGTGTGTGTGTGTGTGTGTGTGTGTGTGTGAATATATGCTCGTGTTTTTCTGCATTTAACTTGTAATGTTATATGTTAAGCATTACGGTAGTTGTAGCACCTGTCTGACACACTTTGATATCTAAAAGTCTGTCAGCATTTTTGAACAAATGATTTATACTACATTACTGTTATCTCTTATTTTCAAATGTACATTTATGACCGTGGCTTTGCTCTCACAATGTTCAAACTCACTAGACGCATACCCACTCCTCCACCTCACTCTCACACGTCCTTTATTCCACACACACACACACACTCACTCCACCAGCCCGCATTCCTCAACCCACTTCTATACTCCACTAAATCAAACTCATTTCTACACTCCTCATACTCATTAACTTCTACACCTCACTCCTACTCTTCAAAGCATCTCCTGCACACTTCTGCAACTAAATTCCTCACCACTCCCACCCAGTGATATTGAAAACGCTCTATGCAGGCACACAGTATACTTGCCGAAGCAAGTTGACTGACTTAACGTGAGTTTGCATACGCTTACAATTGAGTGTAGACGACGAAGTTGCCTCGGTAGGCAGTTTGATGAGGTAGAACGAGAGTAATACACTTACTGTGGTAGGCAAAATAGGTTCTTGGGAAGCTTAACTTAAGTGTTGAAATGCAATAGCATGTCTTAGCTAGTTAGGGAGCGTTGCTTGTGGATGGAGAGAGAGAGAGAGAGAGAGAGAGAGAGAGAGAGAGAGAGAGAGAGAGAGAGAGAGAGAGAGAGAGAGAATGGTGAGAAAGAAGCTGACGTCGGTTGCAAAAAAATAGACGTGGATATAGGCTCTTTTCTTATATTCGTTGCGAAAAGGCAGGCACACGTGTTGTGCCGTGAACTCCAGCAATAGCAGCATCAGTAACACAAGCAGCAGCAGCAGCAGCAACACCAGCACTAAAGTGACGCACTGAGTGTAAACTCACCTTGGGTGTAGACTGTAAACTTGCATGGGGAAGCCTGCGCTCCCACAGCATTCTGCGCCCAGCACCACACTTCCACACTCTCCTCCTCTAGACGACTCAGTGTGTAGTGTCCAGTGAGACCCTCTTCCCGACCCACACTGTGAAGTCGTACTGGAGGAGTCTCTGCCATAGACAAGACTCAGACTATTAAACTCATGGCGAGGCACTAAACTCGAGGGGTTAATATACCTTCGGTATGTGATAGGAGAATCCTTATAATAATAATAATAATAATAATAATGTCTTGAAGGGTGAACGGAAAACCGAACATGATTGGCGACTCCTTCCATGAAGGATCGGGAGAGTAACCTGATTTCATATTTAACGAAAAAAAAGCCTTGATTTTTCTCCAAAAAAAAAAATCACATTTCTTATATATATTTTAAATTTCAAGAATTTTTGTTATTAAATGTAAGATATGGATTAGAATTCACATTAAAGTGGGAGTAAATAAATTTTACTGATAACGATAATGATTGCATTTCATATCAGAGATGCATTGGTATGTCTTACCAATGGAATGAGAATGGTGAACAATGTTTCACTGGGAAACCCACAACAATCAAGGGACAGAAAAAGATCAAAGGTTGTCTGTTCTTTGCAAAAGTGAAAGACCTGAAAGGTTTCTCCGTACATGTCTGGCAACAATGAAGGACATGGAAGGTTGCTTTACATGTCTGGCAATATTTCAATTGCTTTTAAAGAGGATATGTACGCAGAGGAGAATGTCTGTTTCCAGACGTCAGTTCAACGCATTTAAAAAATGTAAAAAAAAAATGTGCTAAACTGTTGAATCTACGGTGCAGTGTTGTTAAACAGTGGAATCTACGGTGCAGTGTTGTTAAACAGTGGAATCTACGGTGCAGTGTTGTTAAACAGTGGAATCTACGGTGCAGTGTTGTTAAACAGTGGAATCTACGGTGCAGTGTTGTTAAACAGTGGAATCTACGGTGCAGTGTTGTTAAACAGTGGAATCTACGGTGCAGTGTTGTTAAACAGTGGAATCTACGGTGCAGTGTTGTTAAAATGTTGAATCTATGGTGCAGTGTTGTTAAATTGTTGAATCTATGGTGCAGTGTTGTTAAACAGTGGAATCTACGGTGAAGTGTTGTTAAATTGTTGAATCTATGGTGCAGTGTTGTTAAACAGTGGAATCTACGGTGCAGTGTTGTTAAAATGTTGAATCTATGGTGCAGTGTTGTTAAATTGTTGAATCTACGGTGCAGTGTTGTTAAATTGTTGAATCTACGGTGCAGTGTTGTTAAATTGTTGAATCTATGGTGCAGTGTTGTTAAATTGTTGAATCTACGGTGCAGTGTTGTTAAATTGTTGAATCTACGGTGCAGTGTTGTTAAATTGTTGAATCTATGGTGCAGTGTTGTTAAATTGTTGAATCTATGGTGCAGTGTTGTTAAATTGTTGAATCTACGGTGCAGTGTTGTTAAATTGTTGAATCTACGGTGCAGTGTTGTTAAATTGTTGAATCTATGGTGCAGTGTTGTTAAATTGTTGAATCTATGGTGCAGTGTTGTTAAATTGTTGAATCTATGGTGCAGTGTTGTTAAACAGTGGAATCTACGGTGCAGTGTTGTTAAATTGTTGAATCTACGGTGCAGTGTTGTTAAATTGTTGAATCTATGGTGCAGTGTTGTTAAATTGTTGAATCTATGGTGCAGTGTTGTTAAACAGTGGAATCTACGGTGCAGTGTTGTTAAAATGTTGAATCTATGGTGCAGTGTTGTTAAATTGTTGAATCTACGGTGCAGTGTTGTTAAATTGTTGAATCTACGGTGCAGTGTTGTTAAATTGTTGAATCTATGGTGCAGTGTTGTTAAATTGTTGAATCTACGGTGCAGTGTTGTTAAATTGTTGAATCTACGGTGCAGTGTTGTTAAATTGTTGAATCTATGGTGCAGTGTTGTTAAATTGTTGAATCTATGGTGCAGTGTTGTTAAATTGTTGAATCTACGGTGCAGTGTTGTTAAATTGTTGAATCTACGGTGCAGTGTTGTTAAATTGTTGAATCTATGGTGCAGTGTTGTTAAATTGTTGAATCTATGGTGCAGTGTTGTTAAATTGTTGAATCTATGGTGCAGTGTTGTTAAACAGTGGAATCTACGGTGCAGTGTTGTTAAATTGTTGAATCTACGGTGCAGTGTTGTTAAATTGTTGAATCTATGGTGCAGTGTTGTTAAATTGTTGAATCTATGGTGCAGTGTTGTTAAACAGTGGAATCTACGGTGCAGTGTTGTTAAATTGTTGAATCTATGGTGCAGTGTTGTTAAACAGTAGAATCTACGGTGCAGTGTTGTTAAACAGTGGAATCTACGGTGAAGTGTTGTTAAAATGCTGATTCTACGGTGCAGTGTTGTTAAACTGTTGGTAATGTATTGTTAAATTTCGTTGTGCATAGTTAGGAAGTTCCTAGAGCAGCTTCGTTAAATTCCTGGTGCAGAGTGGCTATAATTCTAGTCTTGTTAAATTGTTAGAAGAGCGTGGTGAGATTTTTAGTGCAGTGTAGAAAAAAATTCTACTTTTGTTAAAATCCTAGAACAATGTTGCTAAATTACAAGTGCAGTTTGCTAAATTATTTGTCCAGTTCTGCCAAATTTCTAGTGCAGTGTTGCTAACTTTCTAGTCCAGAGTTGCTAAATTCCTAGTACAGTGTTGCCAAATTCCTAGCGTAGTGCTGCTATCTTTCTAGTGCAATGTTGTTAACTTTCTAGTCCAGTGTTGCTAAATTCCTAGTGCAGTGTTGCTAAATTCCTAGTGCAGTGTTGCTAAATTCCTAGCGCAGTGTTGCTAACTTTCTAGTGCACCAGAATAAATAGTTTGATCATAAACACTACACAAACATCAGAAATTTAAACAAATTATAAGATAAAGAGTTTATTTAAGAAGGGACACTTTGAGCTGAGCTCTCCTCCTGTAGCTACAAATGGGTAAAATTGGAAATAGATAATTGAAAATAGGTAATTGAAAAAAAGGTAACTGAACATAGGTAACTGGGAATATGTAACTGGAAACAGGTAATATAAAATAGTAATTTGAAATAGGTAACAGGAAAAAGGTAACTGAAAATAGTTAATTTGAAATAGGTAGCTGGAAACAGGTAATTGAAAATAGTTAATCTGAAATAGGTAACTGGAAACAGGTAATTGAAATTAGTTTATCTGAAATAGGTAACTGGAAACAGGTAACTGAAAGTAGTTAATTTGAAATAGGTAACTAGAAACAGGTAACTGGAAATTGGCAATTAAAAATAATCGGTATGACGCACCTGGTGTTCTCTTCAATGCCCAAGTGAAGGTGAGTGAGGTTGGGTAGGCGACCACACTGCAGGCGATGGTTACAGACCCACCTCGAGGTCCCACATATTCATCGCGTTGATTCTCCTCACAGACCGGGGAGACTGTGGGGGAGAGAGAGAGAGAGAAGTGAGAGAGGGTGAAAGTTGAGGGAGAGAGGTGTAAGGGTTGGGGGTGAGAAGGATGGAAGTGAGAGTGGGAGGTGAGGGGAAAATGAGAATGAGGGAGGTGAGAAATAAAGGAAGGTGCAAGAGGCGTGGTGAAGGCGGTAAGTAGAGCGAGTGAGAGTGAGTGAGTGAGAGAGAGAGAGAGAGAGAGAGAGAGAGAGAGAGAGAGAGAGAGAGAGAGAGAGAGAGAGAGAGAGAGAGAGAGAGAGAGAGAGTAGAGAACAGAGCAAGACGTCTCATCTCTCGCCTGGACCCATCCTGGATAGATCTGTCATTTCAGCAGAGCCTTCAACACAGGAGGGATGTGGGTGGCCTTACTGTTATGTACAAGGCCAATATTGTCAAAGTACCACACTTGGCTCCACTTCGAGGACAGCGTGAAACAAGCTTTTATGCCACAAGACGGGCAGAAATCAGCAACTTCACTCTGGCTGTACCCTTCTCCAGAACATCACTCCATCTGAGATCATATATACCCAGGATGACTCGAGTATGGAACACATTCGTACAGCATAATGATGTCAACGAGATAAAGTCAGTTGATCACATGAAAATGCTAGCCCACAGATGGCTCCAACTTCATCCTGTTCCCTACTTGTATGTCTCATAACAATAAAAATGCTTTCAAATGAGCTGATGTAGGTAACAGCTCTTAGCTTGCCAATAAAGTTAGGAATCCTTAACCTGTAATATAGCTGTCAATAAAGCTAGGGATTAGTAACCTTGTCAAATCCTGTGTAAAAAAAAAAGAGAGAGAGAGAGAGAGAGAGAGAGAGAAAGAGAGAGAGTAGGGTAGGCTCCAAAACCTGGTGGTCCCTGGTCAAGGACAGACAAGGTTATCTGCCTGATGAACTTATTCCACCTCTAAATCGACAGGATGGGACCACCTCTACTAGTAGTCAAGAGAAAGCGGACCTCTTTGCTGAACACTTTGCTACCAAAATGCAAGTTCCTGATCCAGCAAGGGACCCTCCTTGGCTAGCTGCAAGAACTGTGTCAAAACTGTCAGGGGTGACAATAAGGCAGGAGGAGGTGCATTTCCTTCTTAAATCACTTGACCAAGAAAAGGCTGTGGGCCCAGACAAGTTGAGCCCAAGATTGTTGAGAAGATGTGCAGACCAGCTAGCAGCACCTCTAACTCGCATCTTTCAACACTGCCTAGTACAGTGCAAATGGCCCTCTCCATGGAAAGAGGCAAATGTAGTCCCTGTTCACAAAAAGAAGAGCAGAGCAGAAATCAGCAACTACAGACCAGTGTCACTCCTGTCAATCACTGGTAAGATCCTTGAGACAATAATCTCAAGACAAATGACAGATTTTTTTGACTACCACTCACTACTTTGTGATCGTCAATATGGCTTCAGGAAAGGTTACTCTGCTGCTGATCTGTTGTTAAACCTCTCCACTAAGTGGCACCAGTCACTGGATGAATCCAAAGTCAGCTGTGTGGTAGCACTGGACATTGCTGGCGCTTTCGACCGGGTGTGGCACCAGGGCCTCTTAGCAAAACTTCAAGCACTGGGAATTGCAGGCTCTACGCTATGTCTCCTCAGTGATTACCTTCATGGTAGATCTCTAAGTGTAGTCCTCAATGGAACGGAATCAGCAAGACATCCTATTGGGGCAAGCGTTCCACAAGGAAGTGTGCTGGGTCCACTGTTATGGAATGTCTACTTCAACGACCTTCTTCATCTCATCCCAGAATCACATGCATATGCAGACGACTGTACACTGACATTCACTTATCCAAGAGAAGAAATGCCAGCTGCTCTAAGCTACATCAATCACCAGCTGAGAGCTATATCAGCTTGGGGAAATAGATGGCAAGTAACATTTGCACCTGAGAAAACGCAAATGATGATCGTCTCTAGGCACCATGATGGTAATGCTGGTGCAGTAGTAAGGATGAATGGGAGGATGTTGGCACCTGGAGAAGAAGTTGATATCCTTGGGGTGAAATTTGACTCCAAACTAACCATGAAGAACCATGTTGTAAATCTTGCAAACAAGGCAGCCAGGAAGCTTACAGCACTTCGCCGTATCTCGCATCTGCTTGACAGTAGGGGTTGCAAGATCCTGTACGAGGCACAAGTACGCTCACACCTTGAGTATGCTCCACTTTCTTGGTTTGCCTGTCCCCCCTCTCATCTGCGACTGCTTGACAGAGTAGAGAACAGAGCAAGACGTCTCATCTCTCGCCTGGACCCATCCTGGATGGATCTGTCATTTCAGCAGAGCCTTCAACATAGGAGGGATGTGGGTGGCCTTACTGTTATGTACAAGGCCAATATTGTCAAAATACCACACTTGGATCCACTTCGAGGACAGCGCGAAACAAGCTTTTATGCCACAAGACGGGCAGAAAGCAGCAACTTCACTCTGGCTGTACCCTTCTCCAGAACATCACTCCATCTGAGATCATACATACCCAGGATGACTCGAGTATGGAACACATTCGTACAGCATAATGATGTCAACGAGATAACGTCAGTTGATCAAATGAAAATGCTGGCCCACAGATGGCTCCAACTTCATCCTGTTCCCTACTTGTATGTCTCATAACAATAAAAATGCTTTCAAATGAGCTGATGTAGGTAACAGCTCTTAGCTTGTCAATAAAGTTAGGAATCCTTAACCTGTAAATAGCTTGTCAATAAAGCTAGGGATCCTTAACCTTGTCAAACCATGTGTAAAAAAAAAAAAAAAAAAAAAAAAAAAAAAAAAAAAAAAAAAAAAAAAAAAAATAGAGAGAGAGAGAGAGAGAGAGAGAGAGAGAGAGAGAGAGAGAGAGAGAGAGAGAGAGAGAGAGAGAGAGAGAGAGAGAGAGAGAGAGAGAGAGAGAGAGAGAGGCATAAAGTAGAAGTGGCGGCGATAAGATGATAGTGAAGATAGTGACAATGCTGTGTAAGGGTGAAGAAGAGGAAGATAAAGTAAGGAGAAAAAGAAGCAAGGAGAATTGGAGATAAGAAGAAGGGAGATGAAGAAATGGAGAAAGAAAACGAGGAGGAGGAGAGCTAAAATTTAAAAAAAAAATAGGGGAAACAAGAGAAGGAACAGGGGGAGAAAGAGAAGAATGAATGATTAGGAAGCTAGGTACAAAAATAGAAGAGGAGGAGGAGGAGGAAGAGGAGGAGACAGAAGAGGAGAAGGGGGAAGAGGAGGAAGAAGAGGAGGTGCGTGTTTACAGTTTCAGACTAACTGATGTAAACAGGGAGCCTGAGAATATCAGTGATGGGCGTTTGCGTAGAGGGGAAATATGCGTAGAGGGGAGAGGCAAGAGGAAGGGGAGAAAGAGAGAGAGAGAGAGAGAGAGAGAGAGAGAGAGAGAGAGAGAGAGAGAGAGCCAGAGAGTATGATATTGATTTAACAAACAGATACGGATGATGGTTGAAGGGATAGGGAAGGGATAGAAAGAAGAGGGATGGTATGGCAAGGGAAGAGAGAGGAAACGAAAATAGGATAAGAAAAGGTAGAGAAAGGGAAGAAAGAAGATAGTGAAGGGGAAAACAGAAGTAATGGCTCAATACACACTAGAAAAGAGGGGGAAATTTGGAATACAGTAGTCGAAAAAAAATTTAGAAGTGAAATCGTATGTTCATATATAAGAAAGTGGAAGAGGAAAATGCTAATGAATAAAGAAAAAGTATAACGAGAGTAATAAATAATAAATGCAAACATAACGAGGCAGGAAGACTGAAGCTGAGACAAATAAGAACAAATGAACTGAACAAAATAGTTATACTACTACTACCACTACTACTAGTACTACTATTACTACTACTACTATTGCTACTACTGTTATTATTACTGGTACTACTAATATAAATAATACTATTAATAATAATACAATAAAATTAGATTTTAAAATAAGTAATATATATATATATATATATATATATATATATATATATATATATATATATCTATATATATATATATATATATATGTATGTATGTATATATGTCGTGCCGAATAGGCAAAACTTGCGATCTTGGCTTAAATAGCAACGCTCATCTTGCCATATAGGACAAGTGAAAATTTGTGTATGCAATAATTTCGCCAAAATCATTCTGAACCTAACGAAAAAAAGTATATTTCACTGTGTTTGTTTAGTATTAAATTACTGCAAACAAATCTAAAATATATTTAGTTGGGTTAGGCTAAAATAAATTGTTCTTGTTAAAATAAGGTTAGGTAAGTTTTCTAAGTTCCTTTTGGTGCAAAATTAAAAATTTTTGCATTAACATTAATGAAAAAAATATGTCTTCAAACATATAAGAGAAAATTTTAGAAAGGACTTAATTTTAAATGAGTTCTTGCTAATTGACCACTTTTACATATTCGGCACGACATATATATATATATATATATATATATATATATATATATATATATATATATATATATATATATATATATATTATAGGTAGTAGGTTGGTAGACAGCAACCGCCCAGGGAGGTACTACCGTCCTGCCAAGTGAGTGTAAAACGAAAGCCTGTAATTCTTTTACATGATGGTAGGATTGCTGGTGTCCTTTTTTCTGTCTCATAAACATGCATGATTTCAGGTATGTCTTGCTACTTCTATTTACACTTAGGTCACACTACACATACATGTACAAGCATATATATATATACACACCCCTCTGGGTTTTCTGCTATTTTCTTTCCAGTTCTTGTTCTTGTTTATTTCCTCTTACCTCCATGGGAAAGTGGAACAGAATTCTTCCTCCGTAAGCCATGCGTGTTGTAAGAGGCGACTAAAATGCCGGGAGCAAGAGGCTAGTAACCCCTTCTCCTGTATATATTACTAAATGTGAAAGGAGAAACTTTCGTTTTTTCTTTGGGTCACCCCGCCTCGGTGGGATACGGCCGGTGTGTTGAAAGAAAGAAAGAAATATATATATATATATATATATATATATATATATATATATATATATATATATATATATATATATATATATATATATATATATATGTATATATATATATATATATATATATATATATATATATATATATATATATATATATATATATATATATATATATATGTGTGTGTGTGTGTGTGTGTGTGTGTGTGTGTGTGTGTGTGTGTGTGTGTGTGTGTGTGTGTGTGTGTGTGTGTGTGTGAGTGTGTGTGTATGTGCACCCAAACTGGAGTGTAACGTAGAAACACGCCATCCTTAAGTCAAAGTCGATTTATCACATACTTTTTTCAGCAAATTTCTAGATTTGCGTCATATTGCCTGAGTTAGATCGTCGCCTCTTAATTAAAAAATAATAAGCAATTACTACATACCTCAATGCCAATAAAAAATATTACACAGAGGAGACAAAAAGTCTTGTAACGCGATAAAAAAATCGTGGATCCACCGAGTGCTCTCTGTAACACACAAAAACTCACTGTTTAGAACTTGTAAACAGACATTCGTAAGACTGTCATAGCTACAGTGAGATACTAACTTTGATTAGAAGGTTGAGTTGAATATACTCAGCTGCACAAACTCCACCTTCACAATAAATGCTAGTATCAACAGAGATGTATAACTTGTTCAGTCTCGCTCAATTGCTGAAATCGTGAACACCTCCCGCAGAACTTAGCCGTTGAAGAGAACTCCGCTAACTAAACTAAGTTAATCAATTAACCTCAACTTTAATCGGTAAGTTTGCACTACCTCTCCCCTCTGAGTGAATTAGCTAATCTGATGTATTCGTTAACAAGCTACAGTGTGCGGGTTTCTGTATCGGTTTATCGGCTAGGAATGTTTAATACGGGGTTAGTACTGTTGTAAATGAATTGCTGGAAGAAATCAGTCATGGAATTAGCAAGCTTATCACGCAGGTTAGGGTGTCAGTAAGATTTACTCATTCGACTAAATTTCTTGGTAGCTCTCGAAGTGTGCGTACTTACCTATTTATACTCACTTATTTGTGGTTGCAGGGGTCGATTCATAGCTCCTGGCCCCGCCTCTTCACTGATTGCTACTAGGTCCTCTCTCTCCCTGCTCCATGAGATTCATCAAACCTCGTCTTAAAACTATGTGTGTGTGTGTGTGTGTGTGTGTGTGTGTGTGTGTGTGTGTGTGTGTGTGTGTGTGTGTGTGTGTGTGTGTGTGTGTTTGTTTGTTTGTTTGTGTGTGTGTGTGTGTGAAAGAGTTTGGTGTAGATCTTTGCTATAAGTTCGTATCCCTTCTCATACACACAATTCACAGAAAAAACAGCTGTCGTTCTCCCTACTCCTTCAGTAGCTTCTTCATCATTACTGTGTGGATGCTGTCCACTTCTTGTATGTTACTCCTTGCTCTCAGGGAATAGCTCTTGTCTTCTTAGTGAATACCTTCTTAAATAAACTGATCATTTTGCCACATTCTTTAAGGTCATCTTCCTTCTTAAATGGGTTAGGAGAGATTTCGATTCCTATTTGTGCTTTAAATGCACCTTCGTTACACTTCTTTTATTTACACATTTATTTCTAGCTCCTTTTTTTTGTTTACATTCCTATTCTCTTCCATCGTTTTGTGAACTTTTTACCCCCTGCTATTTCTCTCCTCGTTTTGCCCTCTATGCAGCTGTGATATAGTGATGTATAGGATATCCGCATCAGCATCCCCATCCGCTTCCGCGAAACATCCGTATCCGCGAAACATCCGCACAATTTCTTACATCCGCATCAACATCCGTGGAACGTCCGCACAATTTCTTTCATCCGCATCCACATCCGCGAAATAAGTAAGACATCCTCATACACATCCGCATCCGAGGATATCTAAATTTTCACATCCAATACATCTCTATATATAATCGTTTATGAGACCTCTGGGCTCATTCTGGCCAAGCTGTCAAACACCTCGTGGGTTCTGAAAGCATGCAATTCACTTTCCTACTGGACTCCGTGTTGGGAATCTCTTCCACATGAGTGGTCTAATCTGCATATCCTCTCCAAATACACCTGTACCAATTGTTAGGTAAGACACATATGCAACAATTAGGTATCTTTATTTCGAAACGTTTCGCATACACAGTAGGCTTCTTGAAGAAGAAGCCTACTGTGTAGACGAAACGTTTCGAAATAAAGATACCTAACTGTTGCATATGTGTCTTACCTAACAACCTGTCGGTATTTTATACCATTTTAATGTTCACATCTGTACCAAATTTTCAAAATTCACCAAAATAAGATTTATTTTTTTTTACTTCAGGAGCAAACACTCTCTCATAATGCGACCACATGCGGTATATAATAAGCGTCTTGTTATGTCGTCATATCGGGTCGTGAAATTTTCCATTACTGCCTCCATTAGTCTTGTTCTTAGCGCATCCGGTCTCTTAAGCGGCCCGCGGTTTTCACATTAGTTGGAGCGCAAACTACCTTGAAGGGACGTGCCTTGATGCCGGTGAAGGGCTCTTGATCTTAGGAACTGGTGCTACACTTTACTTTCCTCACATGAAACCTGGCTTCCTCCCATTTCCCAGGAACAGTATGATCCTTACTGTTTTAGCGGTTCCCCATTATTACGGCAATAGTGCGAAAACTGCCTTCTTCTGTGTATTAAATAATCGATTTTTCACTATTTCTGTGTAGCTGCAGGAGCCGAGGTAAGCTACAACCATTGCGTGTAGTCGTGCTATCTCCTTCAGTGGTTGTATGGCTTGCTACCTTCTTCAGTGGTTGTAGGGGTTTCTACCTCCTCCACTGGTTGAAGACTTGCCACCTCGTCCAGTGGGTGTAGCACTTACCACCTCCTCCAGTAGTAGCAGAACTTACCACTTTCTGCAGTGGTAGCAGCCCTTACCACCTCCTGCAGTGGTAGCAGCACTTACCACCTCCTCCAGTGGTAGCAGCACTTACCACCTCCAGTGGCAGTAGAACGTGCCACCTCCTCCAGGAGAAGAAGAACTTACCATTTCCTCTACTAACTATTTCTGTTGCTCTATCACTCTCTTAAGAATAAATTTATAATATTCTTTTTGGCCTCTCTTCTTTCTTAATTAATATCAGTGGATTCTTGTTCTTTATGATGCTGTTCCTACGAAATCTTTCTTACATACTCGTTCGTATCTTTTCATTATATCCTAAGCTACCATGCCTTTTGCTTTCCTTCTATGAGTCAGTGAGGACATGCATAATGTCCTCAGCAGTTCCTCATAATTCATAGTTTTTAGTACTGGCTGCTGATGTGGAGAACATCTTTGACCTAGTTTTGGTATTTTTTTTTCGAAATGTTTTGATTTTAAGCGTGGGCCCTATAATGTCCCATGGGAGTTTTGCAGGAGTTTAGAGAGAGTGTGTGTGTGTGTGTGTGTGTGTGTGTGTGTATGTGTGTGTGTGTGTGTACTCACCTATTTGTGGTTGCAGGGGTCGAGTCCTAGCTCCTGGCCCCGCCTCTTCACCGGTTGCTACTAGGCCCTCTCTCTCTCCCCGCTCCATGAGCTTTATCAAACCTCGTCTTAAAACTGTGTATGGTTCCTGCCTCCACTACGTCATTTTCTAGGCTATTCCACTGCCTTACAACTCTATGACTGAAGAAATACTTCCTACTATCTCTCTGACTCATTTGTGTCTTCAACTTCCAATTGTGGCCTCTTGTTTCTGTGTCCCCTCCCTGGAACATCCTGTGTGTGTGTGTGTGTGTGTGTGTGTGTGTGTGTGTGTGTGTGTGTGTGTGTGTGTGTGTGTGTGTGTGTGTGTGTGTGTGTGTGCTTTCCCGTGTGACAAAGCAAACAATACATTGGTGGAAATGGCCACAATATGAAAGCCTCTGAAAAGCACCATTGCTGCCTTACAGTATTCCCGTCTCTCTATTGTTTCCTGGTGAAAAATATCTTGAACAAGCAACATCAGAACTATACAAGTGTACACTTGGGGAGAGAAACTATCGCTGGCGACAGTGAAACAGGGAAGTGTCCATCTGTTTCGTATCTCACTAGATACACAAAAGGTTGGTGGGCTGATCGAGGTCAACACCGAAGATTACTGCTTGGGTCTTCTGACTGCGTGCCTCTCTATGCTCTCTGGCATTTCTTTATATACATTTGCACTTGGCGGTGGGGACAATAAGGGAACTCTATATCAACATCTTGGGTCCCAGACTATTCAACATCTTACCAGAATATATCAGAAACGTGGCTGGAACAAGTGTAGAAGCCTTCAAGAGGAAGCCAGATCAACCATGCTGTAATGGGTATATGGGGCAGCGGGCCTCCATCAGCAACAGCCTGGTTGACCAGGCAAGCACCAGACGAGCCTGGCCCATGGCCGGGCCCAGAGAGTAGAGAAACTATCGAAACTCTTCAAAGGTATATCAAAGGTATACACTAAGAGTTCTTATTCTGCTCCAGCTCATTTACTGTTAAAGAGCTGTTATTGAATTATTAATATGCAATACTGACAAGTGGATGAATTAGACACTTGGGTATAATTATTGTAGAGACGTTTCGCCCACCAGTGGCTTGATCAATCCAATATAGAGAATGACATCCAAGCTTGCAGCTTTGTCCTGTTCTGAGAAATGTTATCATACCTAGGCTTATTTATTGGCTTAGAACTGATAGCCTACCTAAGCTTATTTATTTGCTTTGAGCTGTTATCTTCCCTCAGCTTATTTACTGGCTTAGAGCTGTTATCCTCCCTCAGCTTATTTACTGGCTTAGAGCTGTTATCCTCCCTCAGCTTATTTACTGGCTTAGAGCTGCTATCTCAGCTAAATTCGTTTGCTGGCTGAGAGATAAGTCTCCCATGGGGGAAGGCACAAGTACCCCCTCATCTATGGGACCAACTGTCCCCAGGCCTAGCCACAATCCCCGCCCTCACGGGGCTCGTAGGGAGAAGCTAGGCCTCTCTGGTCTGCCAAGCCCGCCCTAAGGGGGCTAATGGGAATGATAGTCTTGTGAGCTGTAAGCTCGGGCTCAGGCACCTACCCTGCCCTAGAAGAGTTAGGCATGGTGGCGGCGGCTGAGCTATTTATTATTATTATTAAAGATTCGCCGGTATTCTCCCGGCCCGGGCCTTTTCCAAGTGGTGGCCCGGCCTTGGCTCCCTCTTTAGGGAGTGTCTGAGACCTAAGTCTCCCATGGGAGGAGGCACAAGTACCTCCTCATCTTTGGGACCAACTCTCCCCAGGCCTAGCCACAAGCTAGGCCTCTCTGGTCTGCCATCCCCGCCCCAAGGGGGCTAATGGGAATGACAGTCTTATGAGCTAAAGGCTCGGGCTCAGGCACCTACCCTACCCTAGAAGGGTTAGGCATTGTATCGATGGCGGCTGAGCTGCTACTTAAAGCTAATACCCTATTTTAGCTTGCTTGAAAAATTAGCTCCAACTGAAGTATTTCTATCATATTCCAAAATGCCATATTATTATTATTATTATTATTATTATTATTATTATTATTATTATTATTATTATTATTATTATTATTATTATATTATTATTATTATATTATTCTTATTCTTATTCTTATTCTTATTCTTATTCTTATTATTATTAATATTATTATTATTATTATTATATTATTATTATTATTATTATATTATTATTATTATTATTATTATTATTATTATTATTATTATTATTATTATTATTAATTTTATTATTATTATTATATTATTATTATTATTATTATTATTATTATTATTATTATTATTATTATATTATTATTATTATTATTATTATTATTATTATTATTATTATATTATTATATTATTATTATTATTATTATTATTATTTTTATTATCATTGTTGTTGTTATTATTATTGTTATTATTATTTTTATTATTATTGTTATTGTTATTATTATTATTATTATTATTATTATTATTATTATTATTATTATTATTATTATTATTATTATTATCATAATCATGGGAAAGCATTGGGTCATACAGAGTCTGGAGACTGGGAGGTAATAAAGTGTAATACAAGGTAAGGGTTGCTTTAATTCCTTGGATCAAGAGCTCCTCCCTAGCACTGGGGAATCTCCCTTGAGGAGTTCTGGTTCCCAAATACCTCCAAATATACTCTGGCTACAATGAGTATAATGTTTTATTAAAATATAAAGCATATTTCTCAAATAATGCTCTGGCTTTAAAATAAGCTTAGTTATTATCACAGCTTTCATCTTAATAAAAATGCTAGAGGTGCTCTTATCTTTAAAAAAAGAACTCTTGAGTATAATAAAAAGGGAGTGAAAAGAGCCAATGAGTGAGAGAGCAAGAGACAGGAGAAAGAGAGAAGTGTATCTCTATTGGCTAACATTGATATCCTTTATCGTTTATAGATTAAGTCAGGCCATCGGTGTTTTATCTGTTTATCTAAACCTGATAAAATGTTAAACTCTAAACAGGAGAAAATATTCAAAATTCGCCTTGACGGTATTTTAGTGTCAGCAAAGCTTATAACAACAAAAAAACGAAAATACTATTCGGCTTTGCAGGTCTAGTTATCACTTCTCACATTCCCAGTCCAAGATTCAGTATTCTTAATTTGTAGGGCAATGCCTTTGTTGTCCTTCTGAGGAAGTAGCAAAGGCTCGATCCTCCGTCTGCTAGGGCAAGAGACACGCTGTCTAACTGCAATAAGACTGCCATTCCCACGAGCCCACCTGTGGCGGGGGAGATATCAGACCAGAGGCCTAGATTCTCCCTACGAGCCCCGTGAGGGCGAGGATTGGGTCTAGGCATGGGGAGAGTTGGTCCCGGAAGATAAGGAGGTACTTGTACCTCCTCCCATGGCAGACAGCTTTTAGACACTCCCAAGACAGGGAGCCAAGGCCGGGGTCACCAACTGGAAAAGACCCGGGCCGGGAGAGTACCGGCGAATCAAGAACAACAACAACCTAATTGCATCCACTTATGTGGCTATTTTCTTTCTTCCGTAGTTGTAGTATATGCAAATGTATATACGCACAAAAATGTATATCAAAATATTTGCCTTTTTTGTGTTAACTACCCAACTCGTCTGTCATTCCATTCCAGCCAAAGTCTGCAAGACTCAGTAATTCTGGACATGCTATTTCGGTTACTCTCTCTCAGCATTCCAGGAAAATAAGATGTCTTAGAAGTTTTGAATGTTCTCTTGAAGCGAGGTCTTGATATCAAGTTTAGAGTTTTTTACCTTCCTTGGTTTCTAAAGTCGTGACTTACAAAGTCACCCAGAATTTATCTGTCATGGAAGGTGTATCCTCTTACTCTGCTTCTCAGCTGCAGATTTCCAGACACGAAGGTGCCATCTATTCTAATTACTAGGGGAATTATAGCCTAATTATACCTATTCCAGAGCTCAGGATACCGAAGCATCATAAGGTACATAAACTTCATCTATTCCAGGCACCAAGGCTGCACAGTAGAAGCTTATTTATTCCAGAGTTAATGACAAAGTAGCATCATAACGTAAATAATGCCAGGGTATTAAAGTGTTAGCTCCTTTTGGCAGGTTAACAAATACCGCGGCACAATGGCTTAACTATTGCGATATCAGCTCCTCCTTTTTCCGGACTCAGAGTCAAATGGCGTATGCACTTCGATATCAGTTCTTCTGTGCTAGAAAACCAATACTAAAATAGTATTATAGATACGGGGATTTCAGAATATATTAAAATACGGTTTCCTTATAAAATAAATACCCCTGTAACAGCTCAGGGTGACATTCGAGGCTACCCTAAAAGGCTACCCCTAAAATTACGAAGCCGAAGTCTTTAGCCACTGGAAAAAGTCCCTATCACACTTCCAGATGTCAGGGCATCTTGGCAGGTACGCTCTGATATCTCTTCCAGAATTCCAGGACCAGCAAAAAGTTCTGCAGGTGCCAGAGCGTGCAGGGTTTTCGACCTTAGCTTCTTCGGTCCAGAACGAAGCCAGCTTCACCAGCCAGCCCTGTGGTAAGCTCTTAGCTTATTGCCTCCTGAAGCCATCCCAGCACTCTCCAGCTATCATCAACAGTATCCTCGGGGCGAGTTTAAAAGTAGAGGGAGGAATGAGAACATGGGAACGAGAGATACCAGATCTTACTGTCTATAGCGAGACTAACTGCTCTGGTATCTAGGTACGGTCACTACAGCTAAGACACATGGGTATTAGGAGAGGAATGCTGGAGATTCTTTCCACACTTTACTGTCTGTGGGCATACTGCTGGCATGAAGAGGGTTAGTGAAGTGGATTTTAAAAGCGTATTTAAAATCATACTTGTGAAAAGAGAGAGTGAGGAGAAAGAGTGAAAAGGAGAGAGAGAGAGAGAGAGAGAGAGAGAGAGAGAGAGAGAGAGAGAGAGAGAGAGAGAGAGAGAGAGAGAGAGAGAGAGAGAGAGAGATTACTACTACTACTACTACTACTACTACTACTACTACTACTACTACTACTATTACTACTGTTATTATTATTATTATTATTATTATTATTATTATTATTATTATTATTATTATTATTATTATTATTATGATCATGACCATCATGATCATCGTGAATTTTAATTAAACTCTAAAATGTAAAATAAATTAGCCTTTGGCCTTCAAAAAAAACTGCTTCGTTATTTTTATTATAAAGTTTAAGATTATAATTATATAATGCTGGAGGAACGCTAAACCCGTAGGATTTTACAACGCAAGTGGGGGGGGATGGAAGGTATTCAGGCTCAATTCAGGGAACCGGAGCACAGATCCAATTCCCTAGATCAAGAGCCCCTCACCAGCACAATTAGCAACGTTCCCAATAAAATAATGGCTACAGAAATGACTGAAATAATTACCAGAGGATAAGAGTTAATTATCTTTGTGATGGAGAATTATTTCGGATAATTGTCCCCAGTCGAGAAGTCAATTAACGCCTCAAATAACTGTCGAGGGGGGGGGATATGAATTATCTTCGCTAGATAAAAAATTAAATTGATGTTTGTAAGAGCCATTAAAACGGAATAAATTGTTAGCTCTGATTGCTAAGAATTTAAGCTCATTCAGTGTTTGAGAGAGATTAGCAACACAGGACGAGAGGCTGCTAATTTCTGGAGGCAGAACCAGTAATTTATGTGATGTTAGTAACTCGGTGCCCTGTGGATACTGTGTTATTATCGTCATGGTACGGAGGAAGCAACACTGTCTTAAACCTTGTTCTCCTTCCCTTTTTACTTATAAAAAAAATAACCTATGTAATTTAACGCAGCCTACTTATCCAGACAAACTTAATCTATTATAAAGTAACGTAGGAACTATATAGCGTTTCTGACCTGAGCTAACCTAACCTAACCTAACCTAGGTGTATTTATACACCTAACCTAACCTAGCCTAACTAGGTGTATTTATATACTATAGGGAGGTTAGCACCTCCCTATGGTGTATAAATACACCTAGTTGGATGAATTTTATTGTAGCCAGCTGGCCCAGTGGTTTACTCGCTGGCCTGAAGCTTTACGATTCACTTGCCGCGAGTTCAATCCCCACCCGTATCGTGGTTGATGATACACAATCCAAGGTCTGGTAAAGCAAACCTCAAGTCATTAGGAGAGTTCAGGAGTGAATCGATCCCTTCTGCGAAGGTGTGTACTGAAGTTACTAAAGATATATTGATCCGCAGAATTGAAGCTACCCTCCCGTTGCTGGGATCAAATCTCTGATTACTGCCCTTTTCTTAGGTGATGTATGCACCTTAAATCCTCCAAGATTTGTCAAGTTATACCATGAATTAATGAAAGATCCTAGATTTCACCTTACGAAACAGACAAAACAAATGCGATATTAATTATGGACAAGGTAGATTATAGTGGAAAAATGAACATGTTAGTAGAAGACGGATGAACTTACGTGCCCCTTAAAGGCTTATCGCTTCTGCAATCATATTATAATAGTGATGTCGCCCAAGGTCCGGCTGTATATACAAAACCGATCCTATGTGATAGAGTACGACAGGGAAGCATAGCTTGTGTTCCCGCAATGTAACCGACATATTAACTAGGGAAGCCACACACTGTGGGTGCTCACCCCGTGTAATTGTAATACAAAACAGAGAAGACATACATTGAGAGTGTCGACACCATGTAACTGTCGTGCAGAACAGCTAGCCACACATTGCGAATCTTCCCGTATATCATATAGAATTGGGTAGCTGAAGAATGAGACACTTGCGGAAATTTTGGAATCTATATTGAGGAAACGTTTCGCCAGCCAGTGGTTTCTTCAGTCCAATACATGTGTCTCATTCTTCAACTTGTCGGATTTCTAACCTTGTAACACTCATGCAAGGGATTTTAATAAACGATAATGCCCTCTTCCCTCACTCCCATTAACTCTAAATGAGAATAACGTTAACGAAATTAAATTAAAAAAAAAAAAAAAAAAAAAAAATGGTCACAATTGCGTGGTTGGAATAGGTCACCAAGATCCTTCTCCTTATAACGTAGTTTCGGTGCGTCCTGGACCACTGTCGTGTTAAATGTGGAAAATGTCAGCGGTTGACGAAGCAAGTGAAGATCAACACAACAACACAGGCAGGACCAGCGTGCAAAACACACAGGCAATTAGAGCATCACAAAGCCACTTGCTGCTGCCTACACCACGACAGCTGCTACACACTAGATCAATACCACCACTACCACCACTCCTACCACAACAACACGTCAGTACCACCACTACTACCATCACTATTATCACCACACGTCAGCACTCAACACTGCCCGAACCACCGACAATCGCCACCGCCACCAACACCGCAGAAGCCACATGTCAGTACTCACCACCACCTAGTATGGGGCTCTATTCTTTTTCAATTTTATTTGCAAAAATGTATTTTTCGGTGTTGCTATATGTGTGCGACCAGTTTTAATATTATCAAGTTACACCTGCTTGAATATTTACTCTCCTCGACTCATACTACTTTCCTAGGGATGATACATTTCTATACTTCCTTCCATATTGCTATAAATGATACAGTTCTAAAATTCCAACTAATTTGATGAATCGATGAAGTGAGGCAATCGTTTTCTGCCACAGTAACAGCATCCGAAAGATAATCTCAGCGAGATCTGAGTATTGGCGAGACATCCGATTGACTTTATAGACTAATAATAATTTATTTTAGAAAGTTGAAGATTCATGTGTCTTCTTTCTTGGGTATATAATTTATGTGTTTTAATTCATTTAGCCGAGGTGCCTTTAAGCTGGTGAGGTGATGAATTTCCTCTAAGAGATTCGTGCTTACTCGTGATTTTATTATTATTATTATTATTATTATTATTATTATTAATAATAATAATAATAATAATAATGATAATAATAATAATAATAATAATAATAATATTATTAATGAGCATTTCATACTTTTTTGCTAAACCTTTTGCGCCGTCTGTAAATATTGGGTTTATATTATTTATTCATTCTCAATATATATATATATATATATATATATATATATATATATATATATATATATATATATATATATATATATATATATATATATATATATGTATATATATATATATATATATATATATATATATATATATATATATATATATATATATATATATATATATATATAATATATATATATATATATATATATATATATATATATATATGTCGTGCCGAATAGGCAGAACTTGCGATCTTGGCTTAAATAGCAATGCTCATCTTGCCATATAGGACAAGTGAAAATTTGTGTATGCAATAATTTCGCCAAATTCATTCTGAACCTAACGAGAAAAATATATTTCACTGTGTTTGTATAGTATTAAATTATTACCTGGAGACCTGGAGTTTACCTGGAGAGAGTTCTGGGGGTCAACGCCCCCGCGGCCCGGTCTGTGACCAGGCCTCCTGCAAACAAATCTAAAATATATTTAGTTGGGTTAGGCTAAAATAAATTGTTCTTGTTATAATAAGGTTAGGTAAGCTTTCTAAGATTCTTTTGATGCACATTAATGAAAAAAATATATCTTTAAACGTATAAGAGAATATAGAGATATATTTTTTTCATTAATGTTAATGTAAAAAAATTTAATTTTGCTCCAAAAGAATCTTAGAAAACTTACCTAACCTTATTATAACAAGAACAATTTATTTTAGCCTAACCCAACTAAATATATTTTAGATTTGTTTACAATAATTTAATACTAAACAAACACAGTGAAATATATTTTTTTTCGTTAGGTTCGGAATGATTTTGGCGAAATTATTGCATACACAAATTTTCACTTGTCCTATATGGCAAGATGAGCGTTGCTATTTAAGCCAAAATCGCAAGTTCTGCCTATTCGGCACGACATATGTATATATATATATATATATATATATATATAGCAAAGACTTGCATCACCTTCTGTGGTATAGTTCCTCTCCCTGAGCAAAAGGATGTCATGACTAGGGCTAACCAGCTGGGAAAATCCTTAGCTCAGACATTGTTAGATAAAGGAGCAGATCAAATTCTGAAAGCTGCCAAAGCTCAAAATACTGTTAATTCTCCTCCAAGTGTATCTTCTACATCTAATGGCAATATAGAAGACAAGAAAGCATTGCCTGTTAATACTTCATAACATATAATAATTTTTATAGGTAGTAGGTTGGTAGACAGCAACCGCCCAGGGAGGTACTACCGTCCTGCCAAGTGAGTGTAAAACGAAAGCCTGTAATTGTTTTACATGATGGTAGGATTGCTGGTGTCCTTTTTTCTGTCTCATGAACATGCAAGATTTCAGGTACGTCTTGCTACTTCTACTTACACTTAGGTCACACTACA
>NC_091346.1:17828723-17833723 GCF_038502225.1 Cherax quadricarinatus
GTGTATATCCATGGGGAGGTATAGAACTCACGGTGTATATACACCGGTGTTCTGTAAAGAGGGAAAGGAAAACCTCACACAAAAATTTCAGTGCATAATAATTTTATAATTTCCAGAAACAAAACATATAATAATAATAATAATAATAATAATAATAATAATAATAATAATAATAATAATAATAATAATAATAATAATAATAATAATAATAATAATTGAAACAACAATAACAGCAGCAGCAACAACAACAACAATAACAATAATAATAATAATAATAATAATAATAATAATAATAATAATAATAATAATAATAATAATAATAATAATAATAATAATAATAATAATAACAATGATAATAATAGTATTAACACAGAATTACCACAGTTTAGAAACATAACGAGGAGACGATCGAAGCGTAACAGATAAAATGCGATAAACACTGAGTAATAGGAGGAATATCGGAGAATTTGGGGAAGAGGGGATGAAAGTAAGAAAAAAAGGGATACCGGGAAGTGATAAAGGTAAAGAGGAGAAAGCACGAGTAATAAAGATCCGTGGATGCACTAATATGTGAATTGCGTCGATATTCTGATTGAAAAGCAATTTCAGGTCAACCATATGAGTCAAAGAGGTGTTCAGGGAATTATGGGAGAGAAAGAGAAAGGGAGAGAGAGAGAGAGAGAGAGAGAGAGAGAGAGAGAGAGAGAGAGAGAGAGAGAGAGAGAGAGAGAGAGAGAGAGAGAGAGAGAGAGAGAGAGAGAGTACATGGAAGCACACGAAATTGTCAAATTCCAAAGACCTTAGAGTCCACACCAAGGCTACTTGTACTCACCTAGTTGTACTCACCTAGTTGTACTCACCTAGTTGTACTCACCTAGTTGTACTCACCTAGTTGTACTCATCGAGTTGTACTCACCTAGTTGTACTCACACATTTCTACTTATCTAGTTGTATGAGCCAATTTATACTTATTGGGATTCGAGTCTCAGCTCTTAACTTCTGCCTGTTAGGGACATACAACCATTTTCACCAATCCTGTGCTACGTTTTCCATGCCGTTTCTATTCTTAAAACTGCGTATAGAACCTGCCCACAGTATCCCGAGGCTGAAGAATTATTCGCTGACATCCCTGTGGTCTATTTTCATCTCAGACTTTCAACCATGCCCAATTTTTGCCCCTGTTTCTGTTTTGAGAATATCTGTTCCTGTTTATTCCTGTGAGAGTATCATGTACGTCATTACTATGTCTTGTCTTTTCTATTCATTCCCTAACAGCCTGTTTGATTGTTAGGGAATGAACGAGCCGGTGACGTGATTTGGTTGATATAAGAACATACGAATAGAGGAATACTGCAGCAGTCCTACTAGCCCATGCATGGTAAGTTCTTCTCAAACCCAAACTCACTAACAAAAACATTTGCCCAAACCATTTTCGATTCTACCCAGGGAATATGCTTTGAAATCCTTATTAACTCCATATTACTCCAGAGCTAGCTAAGCATGCTTCAGCACTACACACAGCATTTGAAGGAATCAAAGTTTCCTGCCTCTGTTCGTACTGTATATACTCCGTCTCCAGTTTTCTTTTCATTTACATGATTTTCTTAATTTTGAACTCGCTGGGTTGAATAGTGGAATGCAGCAGCAGAGAAGTAACAGTAGCAGCAGGATCCTTATCATTAGCAGAATCAGACGGAGTAGAAGCAGCAATTGCAGCTGTCTAAAATAAACTCGATCAGCAGTATTAGCAGCACCACCACCAACAAAAAGCTGCAGCAGTACCAAGAACATTAATAGCAGCTGCATCGTCATCAATACCAGACTCAGACGAAGTAGGAACAGCAGCTGCCTCAAAAACACTGTAAACAGCATCAGCAGCAGGGAACAGCAGCGGTAGCATCAGCACCACCAACAACAGCAGTGGCAATATCAGAACAACCAATAGGCACCATCAACAGCACCAGCAGAAACAAGAAGCAGCTGCGGCAGGCAGCATCAGTAGCAGCAGCTAGCTGCAGTTCGGCAGCAGCTGCGCAGCAGCAGCGGCTAGCTGCTGCTGGCAGCGGCGCTGTGGCGCAGCGGCTGCTGGCGCGCAGCAGCAGCGTAGCAGCGGCGCTACGTTGCTGCAGCGTGGCGCAGCGCTGCGGTGCTGGCGCAGCGCGCAGCGCTTGAGTGGCAGCGCGTTGCTGGCGGCAGCAGCAGCAGCAGCAGCAGCGGCGTAGCGCAGCAGCAGCTGCAGCGCGCTTGCGGCGCGGCAGCAGCAGCAGCAGCAGCAGCACAGCAGCAGCAGCAGCAGCAGCAGCAGCAGCAACAGCAGCAGCAGCAGCAGCACAGCAGCAGCAGCAGCAGCAGCTGGAGTGCCAGTAGGCTGGGCACCCACGTCTCTCTCTCCTTTAAACTCATAATGGCTGACGGTGCTAAAAGACTGCCACCCAGAATAACCATATCAAGGCCTCCCTCAATGCCACTTGGCTACCCAACCTCAACCTGGCACAGTGCCAGGCATTTTGCTTTCATTTTTTCAGAATGACGATTAAAATTTTGGCGAGGAAAAGAGTTATGTCGAAAAAACTAAAATATAAATATTTTAAGTACAAATGTTTTGCAGTATTTTGCAATGGACATTAATGGTTTGTGTGTCTGGCTGTGTGAAACACACACACACACACACACACACACACACACACACACACACACACACACACACACACACACACACATACACACACACACACACATACACACACACACACACACACATGCCATGGACTGTAAAGTAATCAAGACAGGATCCATACATTGTTTCAAGAAGAGGTACAATAAGGCTTTCAAAGCCAGGAGTAAACCCAGTAGCGGCCAGCGAAGAGGCAAGGCCAGGAGCTGAGACTTGACCCTTGCAACCACATATACAGTAGGTGAGTATGTATAAGTGATTACACACACACACACACACACACACACACACACACACACACACACACACACACACACACACACGTTATTTGACTTGGTGACAGCAGTAAGACAAGAGAGAGAGGGGTGGGTGGATTGCATTTTCTTGGACTGCAAGAAGGCGTTTGACACAGTTCCACACAAGAGATTGGTGCGAAAACTGGAGGACCAAGCAGGGATAACAGGGAAGGCACTACAATGGATCAGGGAATACTTGTCAGGAAGACAGCAACGAGTCATGGTACGTGGCGAGGTGTCAGAGTGGGCACCTGTGACCAGCGGGGTCCCGCAGGGGTCAGTCCTAGGACCAGTGCTGTTTCTGGTATTTGTGGACGACATGACGGAAGGAATCGACTCTGAGGTGTCCCTGTTTGCAGATGACGTGAAGTTGATGAGAAGAATTCACTCGATCGAAGACCAGGCAGAACTACAAAGGGATCTGGATGGAGGCTGCAGACCTGGTCCAGCAATTGGCTCCTGGAGTTCAATCCCACCCAAGTGCAAAGTCATGAAGATTGGGAAGGGGCAAAGAAGACCGCAGACGGAGTACAGTCTAGGGGCCAGAGACTACAAACCTCACTCAAGGAAAAAGATCTTGGGGTGAGTATAACACCAGGCACATCTCCTGAAGCGCACATCAAGCCAAATAACTGCTGCAGCATATGGGCGCCTAGCAAACCTCAGAACAGCATTCCGACATCTTAATAAGGAGTCATTCAGGACCCTGTACACCGTGTACGTTAGGCCCATATTGGAGTATGCGGCACCAGTTTGGAACCCACACCTAGCCAAGCACGTAAAGAAACTAGAAAAAGTGCAAAGGTTTGCAACAAGACTAGTCCCAGAGCTAAGAGGTATGTCCTACGAGGAGAGGTTAAGGGAAATCACCCTGACGACACTGGAGGACAGGAGAGATAGGGGGACATGATAACGACATACAAAATACTGAGAGGAATTGACAAGGTGGACAAAGACAGGATGTTCCAGAGATTGGACACAGTAACAAGGGGACACAGTTGGAAGTTGAAGACGCAGATGAATCACAGGGATGTTAGGAAGTATTTCTTCAGTCACAGAGTAGTCAGTAAGTGGAATAGTTTGGGAAGCGATGTAGTGGAGGCAGGATCCATACATAGCTTTAAGCAGAGGTATGACAAAGCTCACGGCTTAGTGAGAGTGACCTAGTAGCGATCAGTGAAGAGGCGGGGCCAGGAGCTCGGACTGGACCCCCGCAACCTCAACTAGGTGAGTACAACTTGGTGAGTACACACACACACACATAAACACACACACACACACACATAAACACACACACACATGACATGGACTGTAAAGTAATCAAGACAGGATCCATACATAGTTTCAAGAAGAGGTACAATAAGGCTTTCAAAGCCAGGGGTAAACCCAGTAGCGGCCAGCGAAGAGGCAAGGCCAGGAGCTGAGACTTGACCCTTGCAACCACATATAGCAGGTAGGTGTAGTAATGTATACACTACACACACACACACACACACACACACACACACACACACACACACACACACACACACACACACGACAACTGAAGCGAGTTTTACAGTTGAAAAGTTTCATTCCGATCTAACAAACCGTACTTTAAAACAGAGACCAAGGGTCAGGAAAACAGAGATACCTCATGTGTGCCATTAGAGACGAACAGGTTTATAAACATATTAGACACATTTATAGATGTGGGTAGTCATTTTGAGAAGATGATTTGTGAGAGTTCATCAATACAATAGATGATTCTTATTGTGTCTCACTCAAACTCAACTGGAGAAACGCATCACAAATGAGGTGTTTGAATTTTCAGTAGGAAACATTCAGTATGTTGAGAGAGATAGAGAGAGTGAGAGAGAGAGACAGACAGACAGACAGCCTCAGAGAGACAGAGAGTGAGAGAGAGACAGACAGAGAGACAGAGACAGAGTGAAAGACATACTGGAAATAAATTATCTTGATGTTTCACAAAACGGTACAAACAGAAGTCACTGCGCATTACCGTAAGTGACGGTACAAACAGACGTCAC
>NC_091346.1:17838723-17885467 GCF_038502225.1 Cherax quadricarinatus
ATGCAAGGTAGAATTTTTATGTATTCTGAAGAGGATTAGAGGAAGAGCGTTTGAGTGTTCCAGTGTGTGTGTGTGTGTGTGTTTGTGTGTGTGTGTGTGTGTGTGTGTGTGTGTGTGTGTGTGTGTGTGTGTGTGTGTGTGTGTGTGTGTGTGTGTGTGAGTGTGTGTGTGTATTCACCTATTTGTGGTTGCAGGGGTCGAGTCTTAGCTCCTGGCCCCGCCTCTTCGATGGTTGCTACTGGGTCCTCTCTCTCCCTGCTCCATGAGCTTTATCAAACCTCGTCTTAAAACTATGTATGGTTCCCGCCTCCACTACATCACTTTGTGTAAGAATAGTATATAATACCGAGAAGATGAAATTAAGACACATGTGCAACATCTGGGTATCTTTATTATAGACGTTTCGCCATCGAATGGCTTTATCAAGGAGCCTGGCTCCTTTCTTCTGCTTCAGAATCTCCACGACTATGGTGCTCTTAGCACCTACTCCTAGGTTGAGGGACTGATTACCTCATCTTCTGTACATAGTTCTACTGTCTTCAAGTTATGTCCTGGAATTTGTATTGATAAAGTCACTGGATGGCGAAACGTCTACAATAAAGATACCCAGATGTTGCACATGTGTCTTAATTTCACTACATCACTTTCTAGGCTATTCCACTGTCTGACAACTCTTTGACTGAAGAAATACTTCCTAACATCCCTTTGACTCATGTGGGTATTCAACTTAAAATCGTGACCGCTTGTTTCTGTGTCCCCTCTCTGGAACATCCTATCTTTGTCCACCATGTCTATTCTGCGCAGTATTTTATATGTCGTTATCATGTCTTCCCTAACCCTCCTGTCCTCCAGTGTCGTCAGGCCGATTTCCCTTAACCTTTCTTCATAGGATTGTCCCCTTAGCTCTGGAACTAACCTTGTCGCAAACCTTTGCACTTTCTCTAATTTCTTGACGTGCTTGATCAAGTGCGGGTTCCAAACAGGTACTGCAAATTCTAAATTCTGAACCAAAACTGGTTTTAGTTGCTAAAATAAACACAGTGTAACTCAAATTTCTCCTCCCCTAGCTGTGTACCAGTCACTCTAACATTTATTTAACATCGTTGAAATGTGTTAATTTCGGAATGTTCTGACTGATTTCCGCGAGGTTATTGTAACGAAGAATTTGCATTCTGCTCAGACGTCAAATCTGTCGTTGCTTTATAGGCTAAGATTGCAAACACAGTTTAAAATGCACTCCATATAGACAGCAGTAGTTGTATATGCATGTTAGTAACTACAAGAACAGAGATAAACTATGTGCTCAGTTAGTTTTGTTAGTTATGATGCTGTTTGCTGCACGATTGTTTTTAAGGTAGCAGGTTTTGTAAGTTCTACGTATACGCTTACAGTAATCCTTAAAAACAAAGTGGATTTAGAATAAATTCCCAATGAATGTATTTAGTAAGACACCCCTCAGTGTATATACACTGAAAGATACACACCTGTCACTGTATACATACTAAGAGTGACCTATCTCGATGTATACACATCGAATGAAATCTTTTCGTGTATACGAACTGAAGAATGCACATTTATTGTCTTGTATGCTCAGAGACACACCTATCAGAGTATACACATAGAGATGCAAGCAGGTTGATGCCTGCACACTAAGAATTTCACCTCTCGGTGTATATACAATAAGAGACATCCATTTCACCGAGTATATATAAACAGCGCACCTATCTTATACAGAGACTCGTCTTTCAGTGTATATACACTGTGGGAGACACACATCAGTGTTTATACCCAGATAGAGACACCGGAAGAGACACTTCTCAGTGTACATGCGCCGCCGTAGCCTAAATACCCTGTTAGTGTACGTATATTTCTTTTTTTAAAGTTTTTAAGACGAAAATTCAATTTCCCACGATTATTATGTGAGCATACAACGCAGCCCTGATTAGATATTGGCGAATTAGATTGCGCATGTGTGTCATTTGCATAATTAAACTTGTTCTGTAGTTGACTGGCTTCAAGGGAGGTGCCTGGTTGCCGATGAAAGGCTCTTGATTAGCGGAATTAGAGTCACCCCCTTCCTTCACCTCTTATCGAATCTGATTATCTCATATTTATCAGGAACTGTGCGATCCCTACGGGCTTAGTGCTTCCCCATGAAAGAGATAATAGTAATAATAATAATAGTAATAATAATAACAATAATAATAATAATAAACAAATAAATAACAACAACAATAATAATAATAATAATAATAATAATAATAATAATAATAATAATAATAATAATAATAATAATAATAATAATAATAGTAATAATAATAAAAATAATGATAATAATACTAGTGCTTTTCTTCAAATAGTAGCAGATAGTCCTCCATCAAGGTAGCAATTTCAAGCAAACAGCCTCTGTGTGAACTGCAAGCAATTTCCATCTACCTTTCTCATGTACTCCAAATGTATTCTCCACCGACTCTGCTGCTTCAGAACAAATTTTATCCTTCCCGTCATCTCCAGCACATCCTCCTGGTCTGCAAATTTCGCTTCTTCCATGCGGCCTCACTTTTTTTTTTTGGGTCATACCTCCCCCCATCCTTCCTTGGTTAGTCTGGCAGGAAGCCATTAGCGCCCAACACACGCTAATTTCCCTACCACCACCACGAAATCTGCATCGCTCTCCCCTCCCCTACCTTCATTCCTCTCTTTAAGAAGTTCTAGTCTTTCCCTTGGCAGAATACGCTATGGCTCAGCACCGATTGCTCATTTCATTTATGTTGTGCCGAATAGGTAACACTAGTCAATTACCAAGAACTCATTGAAAATTAAGTCCTTTCTAAAATTTTCTCTTACATGTTTAAAGATATATTTTTT
This sequence comes from Cherax quadricarinatus, assembly GCF_038502225.1. Taxonomy (NCBI): domain Eukaryota; kingdom Metazoa; phylum Arthropoda; class Malacostraca; order Decapoda; family Parastacidae; genus Cherax; species Cherax quadricarinatus. Next base: position 17,841,592 of record NC_091346.1, read on the forward strand.
TCATTTATGTTAATGTAAAAGTTAAAAACTTTTGTACCAAAAGAACCTTTGAAAACTTACCTAACCATATTATAATAAGCGCGATTTAATTTATCCTAATCCAACTAAATATATTTTAGATAAGTTAACCATAATTTATTAATAAACAAACATAATGAAATATATATATTTTTTTCGAAGGCTCAGAATGGTTTTTGCGAAATTACTGCATACACAAATTTTTACTTGCGTTATTCGGCAAGAAGAGCGTTGATATTTAAGCCAAAATCGCAAGTTTTACCTATTCACCACTACATATATATATATATATATATATATATATATATATATATATATATATATATATATATATATATATATATATATATATATATATATATATATATATATGTCGTGCCGAATATGTAAAACTGGTCAATTAGCAAGAACTCATTTAAAATTAAATCCTTTCTAAAATTTTCTGTTATACGTATAAAGATATATATATTTCATTAATGTTGATGTAAAAATTTATAATTTTGCACCAAAAGAATCTTAGAAAACTTACCTAACCTTATTATAACAAGAACAATTTATTTTAGCCTAACCCAACTAAATATATTTTAGATTTGTTTACAATAATTTAATACTAAACAAACACAACGAAATATAACTTTTTCGTTAAGTTCAGAATGATTTTGGCGAAATTATTGCATAAATAAATTTTCACTTGTCCTATATGGCAAGATGAGCGTTGCTATTTAAGCCAAGATCGCAAGTTCTGCCTATTCGGCACGACATATATATATATATATATATATATATATATATATATATATATATATATATATATATATATATATATATATATATATATATATATATATATATATATATTATACATATATATATATATATATATATATATATATATATATATATATATATATTATACATATATATATATATATAAATATATATATATATATATATATATATATATATATATATATATATGTATATATATATATATATATATATTTTATATATATATATATATATATATATATATATATATATATATAATATATATATATAATATTTATATATACATATATATGTATATATGTATATATATATATATGTATATATATATATATATATATATATATATATATATATATATATATATATATATATATATATATATATATATATATATATATATATATATATATATATATATATGTCGTGCCGAATAGGCAGAACTTGCGATCTTGGCTTAAATAGCAACGTTCATCTTGCCATTTAGGACAAGTGAAAATTTGTATATGCAATAATTTCGCCAAAATCATTCTGAACCTAACGAAAAAAATATATTTCACTGTGTTTGTTTAGTATTAAATTATTGTAAACAAATATAAAATATATTTAGTTGGGTTAGGCTAAAATAAATTGTTCTTGATATAATAAGGTTAGGTAAGTTTTCTAAGATTCTTTTGGTGCAAAATTAAAAATTTTTACATTAACATTAATGAAAAAAATATATCTTTAAACGTATAAGAGAAAATTTTAGAACGGACTTAATTTTAAATGAGTTCTTGCTAATTGACCAGTTTTACATATTCGGCACGACATATATATATATATATATATATATATATATATATATATATATATATATATATATATATATATATATATATATATATATATATATATATATATATATATATATATATGTCGTGCCGAATAGGCAGAACTTGCGATCTTGGCTTAAATAGCAACGCTCATCTTGCCATATAGGACAAGTGAAAATTTGTGTATGCAATAATTTCGCCAATATCATTCTGAACCTAACGAAAAAAAAATATCTGATTGTGTTTGTTTAGTATTAAATTATTTTAAACAAATCTAAAAAATATTTAGTTGGGTTAGGCTAATATAAATTGTTCTTGTTATAATAAGGTTAGGTAAGTTTTCTAAGATTCTTTTGGTGCAAAATTAAAAATTTTTACATTAACATTAATGAAAAAAAAATATCTTTAAACGTATAAGAGAAAATTTCAGAAAGGACTTCATTTTAAATGAGTTCTTGCTAACTGACCAATTTTACATATTCGGCACGACATATATATATATATATATATATATATATATATATATATATATATATATATATATATATATATATATATATATATATATATATGCAAGGAATTCGCAAGAGCAGGCGAAATATACACAAACACTGATCTCTGGCCAAGGTATTGTCCAGTGTGGTGAGATTGGTATAGCACTGCATACCTTGTTCCAAGGTTCATAGGTTCGAGTCTCCTTCAGCCAGAGATCAGTGTTTGTGTATATTTTGCTTGCTCTTGCGAATTCCTTGTATTGTTAAAATCTCTAGTAAGGCTGATGCATGCAGGGAATGAGATGAAAAGCTGTAAGCCTTCTCCCTGAAAGCTGGCTGCCTTGGATCAAAGTCTTGCGCAAGCTGGACGCCAAGGTATTGGTCCAGTGTGGTGAGATTGGTATAGCACTGATTACCTTGTTCCAAGGTTCGTAGGTTCGAGTCTCCTTCAGCCAGAGATCAGTGTTTATATGTATGTATATACATGTATATATATATATATATATATATATATATATATATATATATATATATATATATATATATATATATATATATTATTTTTTTATTATCACACTCGCCGATTCCCACCAAGGCAGGGTGGCCCGAAAAAGAAAAACTTTTACCATCATTCACTCCATCACTGTCTTGCCAGAAGGGTGCTTTACACTACAGTTTTTAAAACTGCAACATTAGCAACTCTCCTCCAGAGTGTAGACACTGTACTTCCCATCTCCAGGACTCAAGTCCGGCCTGCCGGATTCCCTGAATCCCTTCATAAATGTAACTTTGCTCACACTCCAACAGCACGACAAGTATTAAAAACCATTTGTCTCCATTCACTCCTATCAAATACGCTCATGCACGCTTGCTGGAAATCCAAGCCCCTCGCACAGAAAACCTCCTTTACCCCTTCCCTCTATCATGTCCTAGGCCCTCCCCTGCCCCGCTTTCCCTCCACTACAGATTTATACACTCTCGAAATCATTCTGTTTTATTCCATTCTCTCTACGTGTCCGAACCACCTCAACAACCCTTCCTCAGCCCTCTGGACAACAGTTTTGGCAATCCCGCACCTCCTCCTAACTTCCAAACTAGGAATTCTCTGCATTATATTCGAACCACACATTGCCCTCAGACATGACATCTCCATTGCCTCCAGCCTTCTCCTCGTTGCAATATTCATCACCCATGCTTCACACCCATACAAGAGCGTTGGTAAAGCTATGCTCTCATACATTCCCCTCTTTGCTTCCATGGACAAAGTTCTTTGTCTCCACAGACTCCTAAGTGCACCGCTCACCCTTTTTCCCTCATCAATTCTATGACTCGCCTCATCCTTCATAGACCCATCTGCTGACACGTCCACTCCCAAATATCTGAATACATTCACCTCCTCCATACTCTCTCCCTCCAATCTGATATCCAGTCTTTCGTCACCTTATGTTTTTGTTATCCTCATAACCTTACTCTTTCCTATATTCACTTTTAATTTTCTTTTTTTACATACCCTACCAAATTCATCCATATATATATATATATATATATATATATATATATATATATATATATATATATATAGTTCCTTGATAATGTGAGTAGTCACGAAAGCGCTTGGAATTTCTCTATTCTTTCAGAGTGGTTGTTTTGCATATATATATATATATATATATATATATATATATATATATATATATATATATATATATATATATATATATATATATATATATATATATGATGAGAGAGAGAGAGAGGAAAAAAATATTTTTTATCTCTTGTTACTCATTGCAGAAGCAAAGGTCATGGAACTTGAAATAGTCGTAAGTGCACTTATGGATCAACTAATCTTCTTAAGGCTTAGAAAAACGCGTGGAGAAACACGGGGATACAGTTCTGGGGAATTACATAGTAATATTCAAGCCGGATATGGTCCTCTTGTAATGCTTGGTAATTCTAAAGGAAAACAGAAAATTTTCTGCCGTTTTTCCTGGTGTGTTTGTTCTATTTTCTGGTCATCTGTGTAGTTGCATTAAGCACGAATGAGTAGTGGTTGTTGGGGGAATGGAATTGTTGTAGTGAGAGGAGGGTTGTTGATAATCGTGGTGATGGTGGTGGTGGTGGTGGTAGTGATGGTGATGGTAGTGGTAGCGGTGGTGGTGGGAAGTTGTACTGGAGGTAGCAATGATGATCCTAGTAAATGTGGTAGTGGAGGTGTTAGTAATAGGGGTGGTAGTAGTACTTGGTAGTAATGGGGATGGTATTAGTCTGTGGTAGTAATAGGGGTGGTATTAGTATGTGGTAGTAATGGGGGTAGTAGTACTATGTGGTAGTAATGGGAGTGGTAGTACTATGTGGTAGTAATGATGGTGGTATTAGTATGTGGTAGTAATGGGGGTTTTATTAGTATGTGGTAGTAATGTGGGTGGTAGTAGTATGTGGTAGTAAGGGGGTAGTAGTAACTAGGGTGGTACTAATGGGGGTGATATTAATTGGGTGGTAGTAATGTGGGTGGTAGTAATGAGCGTGGTGGTAATGAGGGTGGTAGTAATGGAGGTGGTAGAAATGGGATAGTAAAAAGGGTGGTTTTAATGGGAGTGATATTAATGGGGGTAGTAGTTATGGAGTGGTAGTAATAAGGGTGGTAGTAATGGCGTGGTAGTAATGGGGACAGTAGTAATGCGGGTGGTACTAATGGCGATAGTAGTAATGGGGTGGTAGTAATGGAGACTGTAGTAATGGGGTGGTAGTAATAAGTGGCAAAAATGGGAGTAGTAGAAATGGGGTGGTATTAATGGGAGTAGTAGTAATAGGGGGTAGTAATCGACATCCATTTCGTAAATGAAAAAAGCGCCTTATGTATTCTTGGCATACACAAGAAAATATATTTATATAAAGCAGTAAACCAGTGTGGATTTATTTAGGACTGGCAAGGCTCAATCCTCCTTCCTTTTATCGGAGTATGGATATATTATTCCTTGAAAAGAGTTTCCTGCTTGAATATACAATAAAAAATAATTACTAAGATAATTACCGTAAATTGATGATCTGAATGACTATCGCTTAATCGCTCAGAGAAGAGGTTTATCGGTGATTTGGAAAGTTGTATTCTGAGCTGTATTCTGGGTAGCCACACACTAGTGTTCCCACAGTGTAACTATCACATAGAACTGGGTAGCCACACACTAGTGTTCCCACAGTGTAACTATCACATAGAACTGGGTAGCCACACACTAGTGTTCCCACAGTGTAACTATCACATAGAACTGGGTAGCCACACACTGGTGTTCCTACAGTGTAACTATCACACAGAACTGGGTAGCCGCTCACTGGTGTTCCCACAGTGTAACTATCACATAGAACTGGGTAGCCACACACTGGTGTTCCTACAGTGTAACTATCACATAGAACTGGGTAGCCACACACTGGTGTTCCTACAGTGTAACTATCACACAGAACTGGGTAGCCACACACTGGTGTTCCTACAGTGTAACTATCACACAGAACTGGGTAGCCACACACTGGTGTTCCCACAGTGTAACTATCACACAGAACTGGGTAGCCACACACTGGTGTTCCCACAGTGTAACTATCACATAGAACTGGGTAGCCACACACTGGTGTTCCTACAGTGTAACTATCACACAGAACTGGGTAGCCACACACTGGTGTTCCTACAGTGTAACTATCACATAGAACTGGGTAGCCACACACTGGTGTTCCTACAGTGTAACTATCACACAGAACTGGGTAGCCACACACTGGTGTTCCCACAGTGTAACTATCACACAGAACTGGGTAGCCACACACTGGTGTTCCTACAGTGTAACGGTAGTCACTATAAAGGGTTGTTATTTATGTTGTCCTTATACCTGTCGTCATTACGACTCACGAAATCGCAGTAACACGACAGAAAACGAAACACGGAATAGGTGAGGTTTGAACCGAGTGGCTTACGTACTGGCCTGAAGTTATGCGACACAGTCGCCATGGATTCAAACCTCACCCGTTCCCTGGTCTGTTGTCATTAGGTTGGCTGGTTGGAAAATGGGACCTTAAGCCTATCAGCTATACGAGGGTCAGTAACGCTGCATGTTACCTCTTCACCACCGTGAAGAACATAAGAAAGAAGGAACACTGCAGCAAGCCTACTGGCCCATACTTGGCAAGCAATTCTTTAAGACCACAAAAGCTCCAGCTGCGGGTCATCATATGACTCAGACCCGCGTCAGGAAACACTTGTTTCCTGACGAACCTTACCTAACCTAAACCTTTAATCACTAAAGTAGGGACTTAAGTAAATTCACAGTATATTTACACGAATAACCCGCACATAGAAGAGAGGAGCTTACGACGACGTTTCGGTCCGACTTGGACCATTTACAAAGTCACGGCATTGTGCCTTTTTTTGTTATTCACAGTATATTTACACTGAGAGACATACACCCCACGGTGTATATAATGTGTAGTCAGTATTACTGTACTGCCAAATTTCACGCGGTTCTCTGTTCTGGAAATTGCAAATCTCGTTCCCTGTATGCAAAACATCTACATATTTTTCACCACTGGCAAACAACTCCTTCCTGAAAAATTTTTTTTTCTCTCTATTATTTGTACACGTAATGCTATTTCAAGGCAAATTTACCGACTTAGCACATTCGGCAGATGATACCATATTTAAAAAAAAAAAATTGTTGTTGCAAAGACTCCACGAAAATAGTATTTTTGAAGGGAGATAAATAGTACTAACTTTATCTAGGCTGAAATAGGACAGGCTGGGCAAGAAGCAACGAAATATTTTCTTACATTTTGCATTGTTAATTCGGGTTACTAAGCTAGTTATAGTACGTATATATATATATATATATATATATATATATATATATATATATATATATGTATCACGAGAAACATTTTTGGTTATCTAGTTAACGATGTACAAAATCTTTACACTAAAATACTGAAATTTCGCTCGCTACCCTCTCTTTTGTCTATTTTTTTAAGCACTTCAGGTTTTACAAAAGTTAAAATAAGAGTTTCTCGTCTGCTCTCACTTCCCCTCTCTCTCTCTCTCTCTCTCTCTCTCTCTCTCTCTCTCTCTCTCTCTCTCTCTCTCTCTCGTTGTCGTTAAATTTTTCCTACCCTTATGTCCGTCTCTCTCTCTCTCTCTCTCTCCCTCCCTCCTTTCATAACTTCCTCATTCCCCCCTACTTCCTACCATTATCACTCCCTTTCTCACTCCCCAACTACTCCCTAATATTATCCTACCATCCCTTTCTTCCCTTTTCCTCCCGGTCCCCCCCCCCCTTCTAACAACAACCATTTGCATCACACGAAGCAGGTAATTACCGTTCCAAGTTAATTAGTCATTCCGGCTCGTCCAGTTGAGTCGACAGTGGCTCTGTTTTTTCAGTCATCAACGCTGGTGTTGCAGTTTACTGCTGCCCACCTCTAAAACATAGTTACCAACACGCAAGCTTTTGTTTGTGTGTGTATGCGTGTATGCGTATGCGGGGGTTATATGAGTGTATGTGGGGGGATATTTATGTGTGTTTATGTATGTGTGTGTGTGTTTACGTGTGTAACCGTAATAAAATAGTAATAATAATAACAACAATAATCTATTAATAATAATAATAATAATAACAAAAATCTATAAGAAATAATAATAATAATAATAATAATAATAATAATAATAATAATAATAATAATAATAACAAAAATCTATAAGAAATAATAATAATAATAATAATAATAATAATAATAATAATAATAACAAAAATCTATAAGAAATAATAATAATAATAATAATAATAATAATAATAATAATAATAATTAAAATCAAAGGACATCTCACGTGATCAAACACTTCATTCATAAATCATAAAGCCTCATCTCACGTCGTTTAAAACGTCACATTCTTAAACGTCAAATATTAAACCAGTTTGCCATTTAATGCAACACAAAACTCCATGATTTGTTTACAATGGTTCCAGACAAGCAGTAACAAATCAGTTTATTGTAAAAAGAAAAAAAAATGGCTTATATTCTGATTTTTTTTTCATTGTACAGGAATGTTTACGATTTTTTTTTTTTTGGTACCCCAGCGGAATATTTTTTTTTTTTAAATTATTAACGAATCGATTTCTGTGAAAAATTTGATAATGAAGATTTTGATTCACAGCAAAAAATTTGATTTACAACTTAAGTTTGCGTTCAAATTTGCAACTTGAGGTCAAAGTTATTCCTGAACGACTTTGTCCAGTCACTTGCAAAGTGACTGGACACGTGAAGTAACTAAGACTTTCATTTACCGACGTTTCGCCCAGTGTGGGACTTTGACGGATGCTTGTTATATATCTTGAGTAAGAATTCGTTTAAAAAGACCACATTAACGACAACCTCGTTAATGAGACCACTTTGAGGAGGACCTTGTTAACGAGACCACTTTGAGGAGGACCTCGTTAATGAGACTAATTTGAGGAAGACCTCGTTAATGAGACCACTTTGAGAAGACCTCGTTAATGAGACCACTTTGAGGAAGATTTCGTTAATGAGACCACTTTGAGGAAGACCTCGTTAATGAGACCACTTTGAGGAAGACCTCATTAATGAGACCACTTTGAGGAAGACCTCGTTAATGAAACCACTTTGAGGAAGATCTCGTTAATGATACCAATCTGAACAAGACCTCGTTAATGAAACCACTCTGAACAAGACCTCGTATATAAGCCCACCTTGAGGAAGACGTCGTTATTTAGATAAGACCTTGAACAAGACCTCGTTGAGGAGACCACTTTGAAAAAGACCATGTTATTAAAACAGCAATACTTTGAGAAAGACCTCATTAATAGGACCACCTGCAAGATTGCAACGTGTAACCAGGAAGGTCTTCCCAGGTCTTGGGAAACTGTGAAATCGGCTAATGGGATTATCCTTCTGTAATTAGTGTCAGGGCTGAAATTGCTGGAGGTGGTTCTGGTGGTGTTAGTGGTGGTACTGATGGTGTTAGTGTTGGTACTGGTGGTGTAAATGGTGGTACTGATAGTGTTAATGGTGGTACTGATGACGTTAGTGGTGGTACTGATGGTGTTATTGGTGGTACCGATAGTGTTAGTGGTGGTACTGTGATGTTAGTGGTGGTACTGATGTAAGTGGTGGTACTTGTGGTGTTAGTGGTGGTACTGTGGTGTTAGTGGAGGTACTGATGGTGTTAGTGGTGTACTTGAGGTGGTACTTGCAGTGTTAGTGGTGGTACTGATGGTGTTAGTGGTGGTACTGGCGTTTGTGGTGGTACTGATGGTGTTAGTGGTGTTATTGGTGGTGTTAGTGGTGGTACTGGTGGTGTTAGTGGTGGTACTGGTGGTGTTAGTGGTGGTACTGGTGGTGGTAGTGGTGGTACTGGTAGTGTTAATAGTGGTACTAGTGATATTAGTAGTGATACTGGTAGCGTTAGTGGTGTTACTGTTGGTGTTAGTAGTGGCGGTGGTAGTGCATGAGCAGTAAGAGTACCCTTCAGTCTCCATTGAAGGAATTAGTGAATCCCTAACTGGCAGCCGTAATGACTCCTCGAGTACCCGATGGTGTTGAAACATTCATAAACCAGGGCCAAGGTTCGAGCTACATTATAAACGATTTATTTACACCGAAACAAAGAGTCGACGATAACAACACTATTAACTCGTCCCGTCACAGCGTTCAGACAATGTTGTAGCAATCGGGAAAATTTTTTTTTTATATTTTATTTAAAACCAACAATATACAATAAACAAAAGGAAAAACCATAAAGATGACAATATATGAACAATAACTGAAAAAACATTACATTAGATATTGAAACATTAACGAATAACATAACAATATAACAAATATGACCACCATTACCTACATATAAAATCAGAAACCGAAGCTTAAAATTGTCCTATACTAGCTACATGTGGATAAGTTAACTTTCGTAAAAACATGCAAACCTATATTAACTCTTCCTCAAATTAATCATCCTTGCTCTTAATTTACACTAGAATAATAAAATACAAGTATAATAAAGAGCAGTTTGAATCAAAGAACATTCCACAATTATCATAAATTTACCCTAACCTAAGCCTAGTATTTCATCTGTATTATAAATGTCTAATCAACACGAAAATTTTACCACATTCCCCTAACCATATTTGTTGGTGTACATGATACAACCTTGTATTACCATAAGGAGAGAAAAAAAGAACAATAAAAAAGGAAAACCCATTCTTCACCTTCAAAATCAAACTTCAATTTACCATTAGGTACATACATATAAATAAGTATATAAAGTATGTTGTCTAATGGAACACAATCACTTACAACGTCAGTTATAATATGACGTCAACTCAACCACGAATAATTCATCCATTCTTACAACTTCAAGGTTCGTAAAACTCTTAACTACATACATAGTATTGCCACCATCTAGACAAATTAAAAAGAAAAAACAATACTCAAATATATCAAAACACACTATGCTTCTATTGGCACCAAATCAATTGTGCTTACAAAAATACATTGTAAATTAAACTGAAACATAAAAGCCATTTTGACATTTACACATTGTATCAAAATCATAAATGCGCATAGAAAATATGTATTGAATATCATTGAAAATGTTCATGAGAAAAACCATTAAAGGTATATACAAGAAAGTAAACATACATACATATACATATATATATATACATACACCTACATACATACATACACATACATACATACATACACATACACGCACATACAACACATGCATATATATATACACATATATAGTTATAAGTCGATAATTCCAAATATAACTGAATTGTACTTGAAACACTCGGAACAAATAATGTTAAAATTGCACCCCAGACATACCTCATATAACATTCATCAAACTCATCATGCTACCGCCCATTCTAGGAAACCAGCCCATTTCATCCCCCTTACCTGCCTTTCAACTCCCGTAAATCCCGTAAAGTGAAATTCCTATAACCCTCACTTAAATCCCTCTCCCATCTCCCCCCATACACCTCCTTATTTCTACACTTTGTCCTATAAAAAGTTGCTGTTAATGCATTAATTCTTTCACACACGTTCGCTCCTCTCATAGCCCAAGACATATAAATATAATCCGTAATTATATACCCTACCGCATTCTCTACCATCTGATTCACCCCACCTATGTCTAAGCTTAAAACCCTCAACACCTGCAACCCCCCCCCCCCCTCCCACTAACCTTATTACCTTACCCAACCAAACCCTTATTAGTTCAATACATTCGCAAAAATACACTATATGGAAAACAGTCTCCCATCCACCACAATCCTTGCATATCCCATCCTCCCGTATTCTCTTATGGAATAAAACCATTCCAGACGGTAAGATCCCATGTAAAAATCTATACATTACTTCTCGTACTTTAGGTTTTAAACGTAATTTGTTCAAACGCCCCCAGATATTACACCAATCATACATCGGATAAACACCTTCTACCACTGCTACCACTGCCTTACCTTCCACCCCATCAAGGTTTCCCAATTTAATATGTGAAGGATCGCTCATGTTTATGATGACCCGTAACATTGCCTCACCTATTATGAACTCCCTACCCACCCACCACCGTTGCATATCCTGACGTATCTTATGAAGTCCGCCTTCCCTCGCCCCCCCCTCCCGCTTATAACTACGTTTCAAATACACACTCATAATCCTCTTTTCAACAGCTATAAGACCCAGCCCTCCACGGCCAACCGGGAGTGTGACAACCGCTCTACCTAACCATTCGCTTCCAGTACCCCAAATGAATCTAAAAACGCGCTTTTGTAACCTTTGTATCTCACTACGAAGTATCGGATATATTGCTGCTACATGCCAAAGTTTACTATATAATAGGACATTCGTTGTAATTACTCTTTGATGCAAAGTTAAGTGTGCAGCTCGTAAACCACTGAGGCGCTTCAGTACACCATCTACAATACGCACTGAATTTATTTGTTGTGCTAACTTGATATCACTTACATAAACGATCCCACATATCAGTAATTGGTCCACCTTTTTCCACCTTTCAACTACTTCACATTCCTCACTTAACCTATCTCCAAGATCCATATACTTCGTTTTCTCCTTATTAATTGACATGCCAGAAGCCTTTTCAAAAACATTTACTAACTTTTCCACCCGAGGCAAATCCCTGTTACCACTTACTAAAATCGTTGTGTCATCAACATATCCAACAATGCCAGCCCCCCCACCCCTTTCGTCACCAACCCCATTTGCTGCCAATAAGGCCCTAATTCCTCTATAAAAGGGATCCTGTAAACACGCAAAAAATATTTGTGAAAGGGGACAACCTTGACGTAGACCCCTGCTCATCTGAATTTGTTCTCCTAACCTTCCATTTACCTGCACCCGCAAGGATGCATCTTGATACATTAATTTGGCCCATGATATAATTTCCTCTCCAAACCCCTGCCATCTCATAATCTTCCATAACGCTTCCCTTTCTACACTATCATATGCCGCCTCCCAATCTATAGCCAACACCCCCCCCACTCCCAATTTTACTCTTTCTTCAATAAAACTTCTAATCAAACCATGCCCGTCATACATAGACCTTCCCGGCACCCCATATTGTCCCTTATCGATCACTTTACCCAGGACCTTTTTTTATTCTGTTAGCTAAAATTCTTGCAAAAATCTTATAATCACCACACAATAACGAAATAGCACGATAGTCTTTAACTGTTAATGGCTCACCTTTAGGCACTAAAACGACCACAGCCATCCGCTGCTGTGCCCCTAAAACCCGATCCCGCTTAATGATATTGAATAATCTTACCAAAAATTCTTTTAAAACGCTCCAATTTTGGAGATAAAAGTCACTGGGCAACCCATCAATTCCTGGTGCCTTTCCTAATTGCGCCCCGGATAAAGCTACCCATGTCTCGCACTCCGTTATCGGCCCTTCCAAAACGAATCGATCATGCTCTGTCAACTCACACTGCACAAACCTTCCAATTGACTGTAATGCTATTTCACTTATTCCCACACTTTGCGTTTTCAACTTAACCCAAGCATCAATATACCCACTCATACCCTCAGTCGTCGTCAACACCTGGTCCACTTTATACCCTTGCATACCTACCTGAACATTCAACCCCATTAACTCCATTGCCTTGCGACGTGTGTGTTGACTCCGCAAAACACACGCCGACGGCCGATCTCCCCACAAAACCTCCTCAATCCCGCCCTTAAGCCTTTCCCCATCAAACCTCTCATTTTGTAAATTCCGGATATTTTCCTTCAAACTTTCAATTTCAATAACAGGATAATTAGCATTAATTTGTGCATAACATTCGCGCAACTGCCCCTCTAAATATTTTTGAAAACCGTATTGTAACTGATTATATCTCTTCCCTCGATTAATATAATATTCCTTAATACGTTTTTTAGCTATTGTTTCCCACCAATTAACCATGGCACCATCCCCTGGTGCTTCTACCACTAAACGATCCCACATATGTCCAAAAGACAAAAGACTATCCTCTTCCTTTAATAACTTTACATTCAATTTCCAAAATGATGGACCCCTCCGAGGCACACCCTCAATATCCACATCTATTACCACTCCTCTATGATCCGAAAAAACCACATCTATCACATCCACCCTCCGCACAGTAACCGCACAAGGCACGTACATTCGGTCCAACCTCGCCGCATAACCTCGTTTAATGAAGGTGTGCTCTACCATCCCTCCCCTCCCACACACATCCTTTAACCCCACCCCGGTCAATATATCCCCCAATATACCCAAACAACACCCCGCACCTCTGGGCTCCACATCTTTACGACGTATCACGCAATTCCAATCTCCGCCTATTATTGCAACATTCGGTAAACCACGTAAAAAATAGACCAGCACGTCCCGAACAAATTTAGTTTTAATACTCACGTCACCCTCAGCCGGACCATATACACATACTAAACTAATGGGAACCCTACCCCAAGTTCCATCCACCCTAATTACCCTCCCCTCCCCCCCTTCACTACGCCTTACTATAAACGGGCTAGTTTCCTTTACCAAAATGGCAGCCCCACCTTTCAAACGTGTCGCGTGTTCCATGTACACATTATAACCACTCATATCCAACTCATAACCAGGCCTAAAATTATGTTCCTGTAAGAATACCACATCCACACCAAGTCGCACCAAATACTCATTAAACCACTTAAGCTTCCTCTCAGCTCTCAACCCGTTAATATTTATAGTAAAACACTTGAATTCAACAAATGGGTTTTCCTTTTGTCCCCGGCATTGACTTTACCCCAGTTCGTTTTGCAACACCTCTGTCCCTCCCCCCTTTGTTGGGAATCACCTTTGCAATCCCTTGATCCTTGTGTTCACCATTCCCTCTCTTCTGTACCTCCACCCAAGACTTTTTCCCAGGGCGTTGGGCAGGAGTTAGCACATCATCAGAATCCGATGATGCTGCAGTCCTCTTTCGTGTCCCGCCCTCCACCTGCATTTTGACATCTGAAGCACCGTCCTGATGCACCTCCACCTCTACTGCATGCACCTTCAATCCTGTAGACTCTCTCGTCGACAAACCGTCATCTTCTGCCATACCATCATTCACAGCCTTCCCCAGAACTGAGCCTGGGTCTTCCACCTGATCTAGGACCGATTCCTCTAACAAGTCATCCAACGCCTTTACCAAAGACGCCGCCACTTCTTCACCCATATTAGGTAGTCTCTCCTCAAAAACCTTATGTATGTCCAATGACTGAGATTCTCCTTGTAGCGTTACAACTGGCGATTCAAGCTCCTTTTCTTTGTCTACCTCCTCACTCCATGACAACCGTTGTTGGGGCGGTGTAGCAAGAGACTGTTCTCGCTCATCGCCAACCTCGTCCACTGGCTGCTGTTGCTGCTGTTGCTGTTGCTGCTGTTGCTGTTGCTGCTGTTGCTGTTGCTGCTGTTGCTGTTGCTGCTGCTGCTGTTGCCGTTGCTGTTGTGCCGGGTACCCACTTCGTTTCTCACACTGCGCCGCGATGTGGTCATATGACCCACATAGCCGACACGTACGTTGTTGCCCCGCATACGTTACATAGACTTGAGTCCTTAATTCTTTCAACACAATATATGAAGGAATAGGGTGCCGAAGAGTCATTTTAACTGTATACGCGCCTTCCAGCGCACCTGCATACGGTCCAGTTGCCCATCTCCCTGCTGTGGCTACGTGAACCGTCCCATAAGTACGCAGTTCACTGGTAATATCAAAATCAGTCGCCTCAAAAGGCACATTCCTGATTTTCACCCAGGTGTAATGTCGAGATACATCATGAAGTCTCACCGACACAGCTGTATTAACCTGTATGATGGTCTCCTGATACTTGTCGACCACTGCCTCGTAGACTTGTGCAGACGTCATCTTAACGAAGATTCTTGTCATTCCATTTAATGCGACACCACATATCTCCTCATTTGCTATACCATAGGTATCGCGAATGATCGCTGGTAATAATAAATCCATGTTGGATCCTGTGACAGCACCACGGATCATCTCAATGCAGACAGTGTTGATTCTTCTTCTGCTATTCAGCGCCATGTTGGAGAAAATAAAGTTTCCACCAACCAACGCTAGGGGCAGCTCAATCAGGTAAACTGCGCAAAACAAACTCAAACAGGAGCGTCTGCGCAGCTCGTCCACACGGCTCGGAGGCGATGAGGACAATGATCGGGAAAATTAGCAACTGCAAGTTGGTCATCCTGGCTGCAATTCATCTGTACATAACCTCTCAGGGGTCAAAGTAAACTTTCATTATATATATATATATATATATATATATATATATATATATATATATATATATATATATATATATATATATATATATATATATATATATATATATATATATATGCCGTGCCGAATAGGCAGAACTTGCGGTCTTGGCTTAAATAGCAACGTTCATCTTGCCATATAGGACAAGTGAAAATTTGTGTATGCAATAATTTCGCCAAAATCATTCTGAACCTAACGAAAAAAATATATTTCACTGAGTTTGTTTAGTATTAAATTACTGTAAACAAATCTAAAATATATTTAGTTGGGTTAGGCTAAAATAAATTGCTCTTGTTATAATAAGGTTAGGTAAGTTTTCTAAGATTTTATCGATGCAAAATTAAATTTTTTTAAATTAACATTAATGAAAGGACTTAATTTTAAATGAGTTCTTGCTAATTGACCAGTTTTGCATATTCGGCACGACATATATATATATATATATATATATATATATATATATATATATATATATATATATATATATATAAACACTGATCTCTGGCTGAAGGAGACTCGAACCAACGAGCCTTAGGACAAGGTACGCAGTGCTTTACCAATCTACCCACAATGGACAATACCTTTGCATGTAGCTTGCGCTACACGTTTGATCCAAGGCAGCCAGCTTTCAGGGAGAAGGCTTACAGCTTTTCATCTCATCCCCTGCATGCTTCAGCCTTACTAGAGATTTTAACAATGCAAGGAATTCGTGAGAGCAGGCGATATATACACAAACACTGATCTCTGGCTGAAGGAGACTCGAACCTACGAACCTTGGAACAAGGTACGCAGTGCTTTACCAATCTACCCACACTGGACCAATACCTTGGAGTCCAGGTTGCGCTAGACTCCAAGGTATTGGTCCAGTGTGGGTAGATAGGTAAAGCACTGCGTACCTTGTTCCAAGGTTCGTAGGTTCGAGTCTCCTTCAGCCAGAGATCAGCGTATGTATATATATATATATATATATTGAGATATACACCACTGCTCTCAGTGCATATACAATTAAGAAAGCACTGTAGAATTTGCAGAGTGCTGGGAAACTGTATTCTTTCTCTCTTCTCTAGTGCAGAGACCTTCATTTCATGGTCATTAAGTCTTGTGTATGTTATCATTATTCCTTTATTTTGTCCTTACTGTTTCCTTAGCATGTGTTGAGGATATCCTTATCATGCCCTCATTTTCTCCTCATTATATCATTACACAATCATGATTTCACATTATGTTTAAATTGTGTGGGCATTTTCCCCATTTATGACCACACTGTCCCATTATATCTTTATTATATCCCTATTATGTCTTTATTATGGACCACACAATGACCTTATTACACCCACACCGAAGATGTCTGTCTCTCTCTTACGAACGTTATTATTTTCGGACGCTCTTAACGAGGTAGTGTGTTATTTCTAGGGAAAAGGTCGTATTGCAGTGGATAGGAGCTATTCTCCCCTTCCTCGGATCAAGCATGATTACCCCCAAGTACCTAGTTATTGTATGACCCTTACGTGTTTAGAGATTTCACCATGATTATCATAATGATTTTTAATAAGGCAATCATCTCATTCAGTGAGGAAGTGAGACTGCTAGTACTACGACTGTTAATTCTAGTACTACTACTAGTTCTACTATTACTACTACTAGTTCTACTATTACTTCTTGTTCTTTTACTACTAGTAGTTCTAATGCTACTACTACTGCTGCTGCTTCTACAACCACTACTACTACTATTACTACTACTACTACTACTACTACTGCTACTAGTACTGCAACTAGTGCTACTGCTACCACTACCACTACTATTACTACTACTACTACTGCTACTGCTAATAGTACTGCAACTAGTGTTACTGCTGCTACTACTACTACTACTACTACTACTACTAATATGAACAGCAGTAACAACATCAACAACAACAACAATAATAATAATAATAATAATAATAATAATAATAATAATAATAATAAAACATAATATGAATTCTTCCAGACATGAGGAGAAAAAATCCCCTCAACAGGAGCTAGATTCCAACCCCCTTGCTGCAAAGGTCGAAAATTCACGCGTGTGTCTGCACCGACAATCTATTACTGAACTGATTCAACAGAGGAAGAAGACTTTTCTCCCATTGTAATCCAAGATCATTTAGCTGAGATATGAGCGTGGAAGTGATTTTCTGGCGTCTTAACTCATTGGGCGGCTGACGTCAGTAATGGTTCGGAGAAATTCGGGTGTCGAAACTCAGGCGTCGGGCGGGCTGGTCGGTAGCAAATTCGGGGGTGGAGGGAAGGGAAGGGGAAAGGTCGGCACAGTCAGGAGGGATTTTTCTGATTTTTTTTTAATGGTGGTGAGAGTGTAACTGGTGGTTGAGCTTGTAGTAATCTTTAAGATGCTGCTACTACTACTACTACTACTACTACCACCAATAATAATAATAATAATAACAATAATAATAATAATAATAATAATAATAATAATAGTATATTAATATCATTATTAATACTAATAATGATAACAACAACAACAACAACAACAACAACAACAACAACAACAATAATAATAATAATAATAATAATAATAATAATAATAATAATAATAATAATAATAATAAAAATGAATAATATTAATATTATTAATTTTAATAGTATTATTAATATTATTAACTGATCTATAAATAAACGAAACAATAATTGTGGTATGAGAGTGGTACAACCTGGAGAGGTACAAGCCACGAAAGTACTTTTCAGCAGTGGTACCACAAACGGAAAGTATTCCCTGTTCTTTCCCACATACCCTAACCTGAGCCTCAATATCCACACAAGAACGCTTAACATGCTTCAGAAACTTGCTACCAATTCAATACACATGCAACACCTGCTACCCTAGCCACCCTATCACATGCTGTTTTCAAATGCATAGGTCCAATAGCCTTTTTTCTTTTATTAAAGTTCTGCTCACTCATACTGTTCTATGCTGCAATGCAAATTCTTGATCTAGACGCCCTCTTCCCTACCTAAATCCACCTTACCATCCTATTTCCTCTACTCTTTTTTTAATAAAACTTATCTGGTACACCCAACAGATTTATTCTTCTATAATTATAACACTTAAGAATTAATCACATGCTCAGTAATAACTCACATGGAGACAGAAACCCAAAAGATTAATTGATCTGTATATTTCGATCCCCTTCTGGGATCTTCTTCGATCCTCCCCAGAAAGGTATCGGGAAATACAGACATATTAATCTTCTGAGCTTTTGTGTCCATGTGAGTTATTAGTGAGCGTTGACAAGTGTTCATTTCACTTTAGTTATCAGTTAATCGCATATTTGCATAAGTCTGAGGTAGTCATTTCACAGCCAAACACATTACAGTTACTTCACAGCCATCTACCTCCCAGCCAATAACTTCACAGCCAAGCACATCACAGCCAATTACCTCCCTGACAATGGCATTACAACCACCTCACAAAGACCTCAGGCATAATCGCCTCACAGACAATTGCCCCACAGACAATCAACTCCAAGTCAATCACAGTCAACTCACAATCACATCAAATACAATCCAGCGTCAGATCCATTACTAACAGCAGCATCAATGCCAGACCAGCTCGCAAGCACTGAATTATTTTCCCGTTTCATTTGGTACTGTATCATAACAGATGACGCTGGCATTCCAGGTGCGATGTAAATGTAATAAATACGTGAACAGAGTGGCGTTACCCGTCACAAAGGTGCTCAACAGTACACCTCAACGATAAAAGCGCGTAACTGGGATAAAACAAAAGCTATCGATGGTAAATAGGATGCGAGAGGATATTGTGTGTGTGTGTTTAGTCACCGGGTTGTACTCACCAAGGTACCACATCCATGAGTAGTACTTCACTTTAGTAGTACTTAGTAGTACTTCACTTAGTAGTACTTCACTGAGTACTACCTCAGTAGTATTTCGCTGAGTGGCACTTCACTGAGTAGTTCCTTACTACCATGTCAACTTTGCTGGTAAAAATTCAAGATTATTTTACACGTAATTCAATCTTAATGTAGAAATCTATGTGGAAATCTTTGTAAAAATTTAACTACAAATCTTTCTATATATTTACGTAGAAATCTGTGAAGAATTATTTATAAAAATATATTTCTAAATCAGTAGGGCAATCTGTGCACACTCTCTCCCCAGCGTAATCCCAGCGAAGATGCCATGAGCAGGTAGACGTAGGGAGCAGCGTAACCTTAGTAGTGTTGTGGCGTAATAATGTGCGTCCCAAACCCCGTATTACTCTATAAAGATAGAGTAATGAGCAAGTATGTGAAGCTTCATGTGGCTTCTCTCTCATGTGCTCCTGTCACTAGCTACGTAACACCACCACCACCACCACCACCACCAATACCACCACTACTACCACTACCACTACCACCACTACCCAAGATTCCCTTGTACATCCATGAAACAGCCCCAGTTATGACTTAGATTTCCATCACCGTCGCAATGTCAAGAAAGTAGAAAGAGTGGTCTTGGTAGCTCTAGTGTCTCTTTTTGTAGGTACACGAGAGTCAGGAAGGTAGCAGAGTGCCTCAAGAACCACCCACGCACGCCTTAAGAGCCTAGGATTTCCATGGGTACGGAGATAACGATGTTGAGATAACAGATCTTGAATATATATATATATATATATATATATATATATATATATATATATATATATATATATATATATATATATATATATATATATATATATGTATATATATATATATATATGTATATATATATATATATATATATATATATATATATATATATATATATATATATATATATATATATATATATATATATATGTCGTGCCGAATATGTAAAACTGGTCAATTAGCAAGAACTCATTTAAAATTAAGTCCTTTCTAAAATTTTCTCCTATACGTTTAAAGATATATTTTTTTCATTATTGTTAATGTAAAAATTTTTAATTTTGCACCAGAAGAATCTTAAAAAACTTACCTAACCTTATTTTAAAAAGAACAATTTATTTTAGCCTAACCCAACTGTATATCTTTTAGATTTGTTTACAATAATTTAATATTAAACAAACACAGTAAAATATATTTTTTTCGTTAGGTTCAGAATGATTTTGGCGAAATTATTGCATACACAAATTTTCACTTGTCCTATATGGCAAGATGAACGTTGCTATTTAAGCCAAGATCGCAAGTTCTGCCTATTCGGCACGACATATATATATATATATATATATATATATATATATATATATATATATATATATATATATATATATATATATATATATATATATATATATATATATATATATATATATATATGTCGTGCCGAATATATAAAACTGGTCAGTTAGTAAGAACTCATTTAAAATTAAGTCGTTTCTAAAATTTTCTCTTATACGTTTAAAGATATATTTTTTTCATTAATGTTAATGTAAAAAAATTTAATTTTGCACCAAAAGAATCTTAAAAAACTTACCTAACCTTATTATAACAAGAACACTTTATTTTAACCTAACCCAACTAAATATATTTTAGATTTGTTTACAGTAATTTAATGCTAAACAAACATAGTGAAATATATTTTTTTCGTTAGGTTCAGAATGATTTTGGCGAAATTATTGCATACACAAATTTTCACTTGTCCTATATGGCAAGATGAACGTTGCTATTTAAGCCAAGATCGCAAATTCTGCCTATTCGGCACGACACATATATATATTGTAACCACGAACGAGTGGTATTAAACTCAATAACAACACTGCGTCTAGCCGAGGACTCGAACCCATGTTCATCACGAGCAATTTATTCAAAAGCTCCTTAAAGTCGTTACTGCCAGTACATTACACGGGAGACAAAAATATTCAGATTGAGGCAAGACGTTGAGGTGTAGACGCGGCCCCAAGTAATTTAAGAGACAATTACCGCACTTAATACCATCTTTTCTTCCAAGGTGGGTGAATAGGCTAGCGAGGGAGGAGGTGAGGAGGAGAACTGAGCACTCGACGCAAGTGTGTTTAGCAGGCTCTCGGACCAGGCCTCAGTGCTCGAGTATTTGGTTGGTTGGATAATGGGGTCGTTAAGATTGCATGTTTCGCATTCATCATGATTGCTTTGATCCCTTAAAAAATGGATTAAAATAAACTCTCAGTGTATATACGCTGAGGGACATACACCTCAAAGCATTGTTCGAGCAGTGGAAGAGGACACTGGTGGGTTCACTGGATCTACGAGATTATAAAACTGTGTGCGACATTCGTTGACGGATAGTGTTGGCTACATCAACATTCCTCTAATCACGAGAGAGTCAATACTCTCGCAGCCACACTATTTAGGTGGTAGGAAGGACTGCGCAATGAGAATCTTTCCTTATCATGAACGTAACCAGTCGTAAGGTGTACTGGAAACTGAGCCGTTGTTCTTGCGATTGGAAACTGAGCTGTGCTGAGGCCACCACAGAGTCTAACTTCGACGGCTAGGTCAGTATAGTTGTAGTCTTATAATTACAAGAGATGAACATATTTTTACATAAGAATTTTGAATGTGAGGAAAACTGGGAAACGATTGTTTAAGGGAACATGATGGGACAAATAGGAATTTAGTTCCGGTGTATCGATCAAAGCATTCCCATGGCGTAACT
Source organism: Cherax quadricarinatus (assembly GCF_038502225.1). Lineage (NCBI taxonomy): Eukaryota > Metazoa > Arthropoda > Malacostraca > Decapoda > Parastacidae > Cherax > Cherax quadricarinatus. The sequence goes on from NC_091346.1 coordinate 17,864,212, forward strand.
ATGAACTTCAGCAATGACTATCCTTTTATAATTCAAGGTATGACCATTTTAAGTCCTTCAGACACATATTTACATACTCCCATTTCATTTATTTTACGTAATTTTTTAAATAATATTTAAAAGTAAACAACGGAGACACATTTTCACATTGTGTAAATAGGTAAAAATTCCAAAATTTCCAAACACGTAGTGGTAATACTTCGTTGATTTGGAGTTATAGGGATAAAACACGTTGGCCTGACGTTACCGAGTTGCTGCCAGTCCAAAGGTGACGTGTTTGCCTCCAGAGTGAATGACTGTCAGTGTAAGGTGATTAGTGAACGTGAGTAGTGACCGTGAAAACAGTGCTCTGTTGTGGATTATTAGTGTTTACCTCCAGAGTAAATGGCTGTCAGTGTAAGGTGATTAGTGAACGTGGATAGTGACCGTGAAAACAGTGCTCTGTTGTGGATTATTAGTCATCAATTATTTCGCCATTTACATTGCACAGGTAAGTTGATTTGGCATTCAAGAGAGGATATAAATAATTTATATTAATTGTTTTTGATATATTAATGTGAAGAGCTTGTTTGTGCCAAACTATTTTAAACTGATAGAGTTCCACATCAGAGGTTGTTAAGGAAAGTAGAGGCGCACGAAATAGGAGAAATTATATTCTTAGATAGAGACATAGTTGACAGATAGGCAACAGAGAGTTTCCATAAATGGGGAGAAATCAGAGTGGAGAAGTGTCACGGGCAGTTTTCTACAAGGGTTAGTGTTAAATAATTAAAAAATAAATCACTGCTTTCCCCAGCTTTATTCCTTTTTATTATATTTATTTTCTGGTGAGATCTAAATACTTACCCTTAATTCTGTCATTAATTTAGACACAGTGATCATGAGATATCTGTTAATGACGACACAGCAAGGGGACATCCGACTTCAAAGAGATGACAGTGTGGCGACTATACTTAGAGAGCTCTTGAAGATGTATATAAATGAGGGTCAACCTTCTTCAGGAATGGCTTAAAAATTTACCGAGAGTAACGAAGACGACTGAAGGTCAGTTTAAGTTAGTATTATTATTATAATCAAGGGGGTAGCGCTAAACCCGAAGGATTATACAGCGCCTGGGGGGGATGTGGAAGGCATTCAGGCTTAATTCGGGGAACTGGAGCACAGATCCAATTCCCTAAATCAAGAGCCCCTCACCAACATCAAGGAACCTTCCTTGAGGGGAGTTTAAGTTAGTAATAATGGCAGAATTAATAACAAATTGTTAGATAATAGGAACAAATGTAACTAATGTAACATTTTATTGTGGCAACGTATCGCTCCCCAGGAACCTGTCAAAGTTGAAAACAACGAACAAAAGAAATGCAAGAATAAATAGAGTATGAGAAGAACGAAACCTATGATTTTGTAATAACATATGATAAAGATAAAGAAAGAAGATTTTCTCCTCGTAAGGAGGAACAACGAACAGTAGTCGAAAAGGAAAGCTAAAAAGAAGGAGAGACCCACAGAAGAGGTACAACAGGTACAGAAGTTGTAAGTAAAAGACAAATAGACTAAGGAAGCACTTTTCTGTAAGCAACTTTTCGCTCAGTGAGACACTTATCAAAGTTCTCAGTAAGCAAAACATAGTTTTTAATAATGTTTTTTGCTCTGTTAGACAGCTTTCTGCTTGTCAGTCATTGGTACAGCTGTTATTTTACGTGAAATTAGATAAGAACAAGACTATGGGAAAACAGTAATGGAAAACAAACAGTAGGAAGACTAGGAACAACAGAGAGGAATATAAGGTGAGGTGAAAGACTCTCAGAAGAGGAAACACGTCTACGTCAGTGTGAGGTGAGGAAGCAGCAGCACCTCTACGTCAGTGTGAGGTGAAGCAGCAGCACCTCTACGTCAGTGTGAGGTGAAGCAGCAGCACCTTCACGTCAGTGTGAGGTGAGGAAGCAGCAGCACCTCTACGTCAGTGTGAGGTGAAGCAGCAGCACCTTCACGTCAGTGTGAGGTGAGGAAGCAGCAGCACCTCTACGTCAGTGTGAGGTGAAGCAGCAGCACCTTCACGTCAGTGTGAGGTGAGAAAGCAGCAGCACCTCTACGTCAGTGTGAGGTGAGAAAGCAGCAGCACCTCTACGTCAGTGTGAGGTGAGAAAGCAGCAGCACCTCTACGTCAGTATAAGGTCGTTAATAAAGCTGAACGACAGGCGCTGTCACCTTAATGATAACAGACTGTGTCTTAGGCTGACCAACAAACCTATATGTTTGTGTTCTCCCAAGACCGTCCTCCCTCAGTGTATACACAATGTTACTGAGTACGCTACGTGTACTCACCTAATTGTGGTTGCAGGGGTCGAGACTCTGCTCCTGGCAGTGTGTGTGTGTGTGTGTGTGTGTGTGTGTGTGTGCTCGCGTCAGTGTGTACACTGAATCTATGCACACTGTGTGAGCACAACCTCGTTTAGGTTACGTGTATGTACTTTAAGCATTTTTATGTATATTTCCTCCGTGTACACCAATTATGCGTATATAAATTACATGTTTGTACTGAGTGTTTATATGTACACTATGTGTATATATTCGTTCTCTGTCATTATATATATATATATATATATATATATATATATATATATATATATATATATATATATATTATATATATATATATATATATATATATATATAATGTCGTGCCTAATAGGTAAAACTGGTCAATTAGCAACAGCTCATTTAAAATTAAGTCCTTTCCAAAACTTTCTCTTATACGTTTAAAGATATATTTTTCATTTATGTTGTAAAAATTAATAATTTTTTACCATAAAAACTTTAGAAAACTTACCTAGCCTTATCATAACAAGCGCAGTTTAATTTAGCCTAATCCAACTAAATATATTTTACATAAGTTTACAATAATTTAATAAACAAACACAAATATATTTTTATCGTTAGGTTCAGAATGATTTTTGTGAAATTATTCAATACACAAATTTTCGCTTGCCTTATTCGGCAAGAAGAGCGTTGCTATTTAAGCCAGAATCGTAAGTTTTACCTATTTGGCAATATATATATATATATATATATATATATATATATATATATATATATATATATATATATATATATATATATATATTGGGGTCCACCTCTGATGTAAATTGTTGGACCCATAGCCTCGGAGAAGTGGATAAAAAGGCTTCAAGGAAGAATATTTGGATTTCTTCCTGATGCCGTTTGAATATTCCACTTCCCCTACCACTCATCTTTTCATATATATATATATATATATATATATATATATATATATATATATATATATATATATATATATATATATATATTATTGTAACCGCGGACGAGTGGTATTGATCAATAACAACACTGCGCTAGCATAGGATTCGAACCCATGTTGTACTGGCCTGCTGGCTGCGCCATTCCTGTAGGGTTGGGTGGTCCTGTGGTTTAAAGCGAAGGTGTCATGTGGTTCTCGCTTACCATGAGGCAGGCCAGTACAACATGGTTTCGAATCCTTGGCTAGCGCAGTGTTATTGAATATATATATATATATATATATATATATATATATATATATATATATATATATATATATATATATAAAGGCAGCCGGGATTGATGGGATAAAGATAGAAATGTTAAAAGCAGGTGGGGATATAGTTTTGGAGTGGTTGGTGCAATTATTTAATAAATGTATGGAAGAGGGTAAGGTACCTAGGGATTGGCAGAGAGCATGCATAGTTCCTTTGTATAAAGGCAAAGGGGATAAAAGAGAGTGCAAAAATTATAGGGGGATAAGTCTGTTGAGTATACCTGGTAAAGTGTATGGTAGAGTTATTATTGAAAGAATTAAGAGTAAGACGGAGAATAGGATAGCAGATGAACAAGGAGGCTTTAGGAAAGGTAGGGGGTGTGTGGACCAGGTGTTTACAGTGAAACATATAAGTGAACAGTATTTAGATAAGGCTAAAGAGGTCTTTGTGGCATTTATGGATTTGGAAAAGGCGTATGACAGGGTGGATAGGGGGGCAATGTGGCAGATGTTGCAAGTGTATGGTGTAGGAGGTGGGTTACTGAAAGCAGTGAAGAGTTTTTACGAGGATAGTGAGGCTCAGGTTAGAGTATGTAGGAAAGAGGGAAATTATTTCCCAGTAAAAGTAGGCCTTAGAGAAGGATGTGTGATGTCACCGTGGATGTTTAATATATTTATAGATGGGGTTGTAAGAGAAGTGAATGCGAGGGTCTTGGCAAGAGGCGTGGAGTTAAAAGATAAAGAATCACACGCAAAGTGGGAGTTGTCACAGTTGCTCTTTGCTGATGACACTGTGCTCTTGGGAGATTCTGAAGAGAAGTTGCAGAGATTGGTGGATGAATTTGGTAGGGTGTGCAAAAGAAGAAAATTAAAGGTGAATACAGGAAAGAGTAAGGTTATGAGGATAACAAAAAGATTAGGTGATGAAAGATTGGATATCAGATTGGAGGGAGAGAGTATGGAGGAGGTGAATGTATTCAGATATTTGGGAGTGGACGTGGCAGCGGATGGGTCTATGAAAGATGAGGTGAATCATAGAATTGATGAGGGGAAAAGGGTGAGTGGTGCACTTAGGAGTCTGTGGAGACAAAGAACTTTGTCCTTGGAGGCAAAGAGGGGAATGTATGAGAGTATAGTTTTACCAACGCTCTTATATGGGTGTGAAGCGTGGGTGATGAATGTTGCAGCGAGGAGAAGGCTGGAGGCAGTGGAGATGTCATGTCTGAGAGCAATGTGTGGTGTGAATATAATGCAGAGAATTCGTAGTTTGGAAGTTAGGAGGAGGTGCGGGATTACCAAAACTGTTGTCCAGAGGGCTGAGGAAGGGTTGTTGAGGTGGTTCGGACATGTAGAGAGAATGGAGCGAAACAGAATGACTTCAAGAGTGTATCAGTCTGTAGTGGAAGGAAGGCGGGGTAGGGGTCGGCCTAGGAAAGGTTGGAGGGAGGGGGTAAAGGAGGTTTTGTGTGCGAGGGGCTTGGACTTCCAGCAGGCATGCGTGAGCGTGTTTGATAGGAGTGAATGGAGACAAATGGTTTTTAATACTTGACGTGCTGTTGGAGTGTGAGCAAAGTAACATTTATGAAGGGGTTCAGGGAAACCGGCAGGCCGGACTTGAGTCCTGGAGATGGGAAGTACAGTGCCTGCACTCTGAAGGAGGGGTGTAAATGTTGCAGTTTAAAAACTGTAGTGTAAAGCACCCTTCTGGCAAGACAGTGATGGAGTGAATGATGGTGAAAGTTTTTCTTTTTCGGGCCACCCTGCCTTGGTGGGAATCGGCCAGTGTGATAATAAAAAAAATAATATATATATATATATATATATATATATATATATATATATATATATATATATATATATATATATATATAAAGTTTGTGTGTGTGTTGTAATGCTAGAATTTCATACTATTGTGTAGATATGAAGTCATATTGGAGACTGAATTCTTGATTGCTTACATCAGTAGTAGTAAATTTTCATCCTGAGGGAATGATAATACTCACACTCAACGTTAAGGTTGACAGCGTTGCTCTGGCCGTCACCCTCCAGGTTGCTGCCCACACAGGTGTATAGACCTCGCATCGCCGCCGTCACGTTACGAAGTCTGAGGGTGGTGTTGGTCATCTGTTTGCCCCAGTCCTGCCGTCGTAGAGGGCGTCCCTGTAACCCAGATCAGGAAAATGCTAGATTAATTGGGTAGAGAGAGAGAGAGAGAGAGAGAGAGAGAGAGAGAAATAGATACTGACATTTCTGTAGGTGGAAATAGCATTTACTGTGGGAGGAGGGTGGTTGTAGTCACTCTGTGGGTGGAGGATGGTTGTAGTCACTCTGGGTGGTAGGAGTTATAATGAGGATACAGAGCGTTGTGAATCACCCTGTGAGGGGGGATGAAAAAATATTGGAAGTCACACTGTGGGAGTAAGATAGTGGAAGTCACACTATGGGATTAAGATAGTGGAAGTAACACTGTGGGAGTAAGATAGTGGAAGTCACACTTTGGGATTAAGATAGTGGAAGTAACACTGTGGGAGTAAGATAGTGGAAGTCACACTGTGGGAGTAAGATAGTGGAATTTACACTGTGGGAGTAGGATAGTGGAAGTCACACTGTGGGAGTAAGATAGTGGAAGTCACACTGTGGGAGTAAGATAGTGGAAGTCACACTGTGGGAGTAAGATAGTGGAAGTCACACTGTGGGAGTAAGATAGTGGAAGTCACACTGTGGGAGTAAGATAGTGGAAGTCACACTGTGGGGGTAGGATAATGAAAGTCACACTGTGGGAGTAGGATAGTGGAAGTCACACTGTGGGAGTAGGATAATAGAAGTCACACTGTGGGGGTAGGATAATGGAAGTCACACTGTGGGAGTAGGATAATGGAAGTCACACTGTGAGAGTAGGATAATGGAAGTCACACTGTGGGAGTAAGATAGTGGAAGTTACACTGTGAGAATAGGATAGTGGAAGTCACACTGTGGGAGTAGGATAGTGGAAGTCACACTGTGGGAGTAAGATAGTGGAAGTTACACTGTGAGAATAGGATAGTGGAAGTCACACTGTGGGAGTAGGATAGTGGAAGTCACACTGTGGGAGTAGGATAGTGGAAGTCACACTGTGGGAGTAGGATAGTGGAAGTCACACTGTGGGAGTAGGATAGTGGAAGTCACACTGTGGGGGTAGGATAATGGAAGTCACACTGTGGGAGTAGGATAGTGGAAGTCACACTGTGGGAGTAGGATAGTGGAAGTCACACTGTGGGGGTAGGATAATGGAAGTCACACTGTGGGAGTAGGATAGTGGAAGTCACACTGTGGGAATAGGATAGTGGAAGTTACACTGTGAGAATAGGATAGTGGAAGTCACACTGTGGGAGTAGGATAGTGGAAGTCACACTGTGGGAGTAGGATAGTGGAAGTCACACTGTGGGAGTAGGATAATGGAAGTCACACTGTGAGAGTAGGAGAATGGAAGTCACACTGTGAGAGTAGGATAGTGGAAGTCACACTGTGGGAGTAGGATAGTGGAAGTCACACTGTGGGAGTAGGATAGTGGAAGTCACACTGTGGGAGTAGGATAATGGAAGTCACACTGTGGGAGTAGGATAGTAGAAGTCACACTGTGGGAGTAGGATAATGGAAGTCACACTGTGGGAGTAGGATAGTGGAAGTTACACTGTGGGAGTAGGATAGTGGAAGTCACACTGTGAGAGTAAGATAGTGGAAGTCACACTGTGGGAGTAGGATAATGGAAGTTACACTGTGGGAGTAGGATAGTGGAAGTTACACTGTGGGAGTAGGATAGTGGAAGTCACACTGTGGGAGTAGGATAGTGGAAGTTACACTGTGGGAGTAGGATAGTGGAAGTTACACTGTGGGAGTAGGATAATGGAAGTCACACTGTGGGAGTAGGATAGTGGAAGTTACACTGTGGGAGTAGGATAGTGGAAGTTACACTGTGGGAGTAGGATAGTGGAAGTTACACTGTGGGAGTAGGATAGTGGAAGTTACACTGTGGGAGTAGGATAGTGGAAGTCACATTCTGAGGTAAAAGGTGACCGTAGTTATTCTATGGGTCTAGTGCAGTGGTCCCCAACCTGCGGCCCGAGGGCCGCATGTGGCCCTTCTAGGAAATATATGCGGCCTTCGCATGAAATTATGAATTCACTCTTACGTAGGTTCCACACTCCACAAAATATTATTGCTATTATTCACAAAAATTGCAAAAAAAAAAAAAAAAAAAAGTGACCCTTCTTTAAATTTGGTTCTTCAAATTGGCCCTTTCATACTAAAAAATTAAGAATTACTGGGACAAAACAATATATTTTCACGTTTTGATGTTTTTTCCGTGAAAAATGATAATCAGCTCTTTGCATCTTCCACTGTGTATTCTCTATAGTGGATTAATAATGCTACTAGATGGTGAAACGTCTCCATAAAACACACCAGTTCATAACAAGTGGGGGAAAGATTCGCATCTTCTTAAGACATTTAACTTAAAACCTAATTTTTAAAGAGGGTTGACCGGTAAGCCAGTGGAAGGCCTCGGTCAGATGACCAAAAGATCTCCAGCGGTGGGTCATCGTATGACTAAGACCCACGTCGGGAAACGCTTGTCCTGTTTCCTGACAGAACTTACCTGACCTAATTTAATGGAGTATTAAATTATAATCTATTATCTTGAAGCTCAATCGTCTTTAAAGATACATCAATTATCTTCAAGGTTTTTCGAGCATCTAATATAATAATACACGAATTTCAAATTATATTTAGCTAGAAATACTCCCGAGGCGGCTAATGAAGACTAATCGATCCACGGGTGAAAGAATCCTCCCTCCGGTGCTGTGACCCTCTGCTTGAGCTCTCGTGCCAGCAGGCCCATGATGTACCTACCCCCAGTGACGAAATTAATAAAATCTGGCGAACGAGAGGCACCCTGGCGATACCATTAATTAAAGAGGTATTGCCTTTCTGCCTCGGGGAAGGATCGTCAGAGCATGACTTTGTTGTTGGAGACATGTAGTCGCGAGGTTGTCATGGGTTGACTAGGAGAAGGTAGCTGGGTTCTGTGTTTCTCTATTCTAGACGAAAATAGTGTTGGGCAAAAATAGGGCGAATTTATATGTACTATCAACAGTATTATTGTTATCTACTATACCAGTGTCACTATAATCTACTATCACCAGTGTCACTATAATCTACTATCACCAGTGTCACTATAATCTACTATCACCAGTGTCACTATAATCTACTATTGCCATTGTCATTATCATCTACTATCACCAGTGTCACTATCATCTATCACCAGTGTCACTATCATCTATCACCAGTGTCACTATCATTTACTATCACCAGTATCACTATCATCTATTATCACCAGTGTCACTATCATCTACTATCACCGGTGTCACTGTCATCTGCTATCACCGGTGTCACTGTCATCTACTACCACCGATGTCACTATCATCTATCACCAGTGTCACTATCATCTATCACCAGTGTCACTATTATCTGTCACCAGTGTCACTATCATTTACTATCACCAGTATCACTATCATCTATTATCACCAGTGTCACTATCATCTACTATCACCGGTGTCACTGTCATCTACTATCACCGGTGTCACTGTCGTCTACTACCACCGATGTCACTATCATCTATCACCAGTGTCACTATCATCTATCACCAGTGTCACTATCATCTACTATCACCGGTGTCACTATCATCTATCACCAGTGTCACTATCATCTACTATCACCAGTGTCACTATCATCTACTATCACCAGTGTCACTATCATCTACTATCACCGGTGTCACTATCATCTACTATCACCATTGTCACTATCATCTACTATCACCGGTGTCACTATAATCTACTATCACCGGTGTCACTATAATCTACTATCACCAGTGTCACTATCATCTACTATCACCGGTGTCACTATCATCTACTATCACCGGTGTCACTATCATCTACTATCACCAGTGTCACTATCATCTACAATCACCGGTGTCACTATCATCTACTATCACCGGTGTCACTATCATCTACTATCACCGGTGTCACTATCATCTACTATCACCGGTGCCACTATCATGTACTATGACCAGTGTCACTATCATGTACTATCCCCAGTGTCACTATCATCTATCACCAGTGTCACTATCATCTACTATCACCGGTGTCACTATCATCTATCACCAGTGTCACTATCATCTACTATCACCAGTGTCACTATCATCTACTATCACCAGTGTCACTATCATGTACTATGACCAGTGGCACTATTATCTACTATCACCAGTGGCACTATCATCGCCAGTATTACCATTACCTCAGCAATTATTACCACACTGGGAACAAAATTTATTTTTTTTGTAGATTTGATCTTCCTTCCCCACCACCACTACCACTACTACCACCACTACCACTACTACCACCACTACCACCACTACCACCACTACCACTACTACCACCACTACCACTACTACCACCACTACCACCACTACCACCACTACCACCACTACCACCACTACTACCACTACTACCACTACTACCACTACTACCACCACTACTTCCACCACCACCCCTACTACCACTACTACCACCACTACCTCCACCATCACCCCTACTACCACTACTACCACCACTACTTCCACCACCACCCCTACTACCACTACTGCCACCACTACCTCCACCACCACTACTACTGCTACCACCACTACCACCACTACCTCCACCACCACCCCTACTACCACCACTACCTCCACCACCACCCCTACTACCACCACTACCACCACTACCTCCACCACCACCCCTACTACCACCACTACCACCACTACCTCCACCACCACCCCTACTACCACCATTACCACCACTACCTCCACCACCACCACCCCTACTACCACTACTACCACCACTACCTCCACCACCACCCCTACTACCACTACTACCACCACTACTTCCACCACCCCCCCTACTACCACTACTACCACCACTACCTCCACCTCCACCCCTACTACCACCACTACCACCACTACCTCCACCACCACCCCTACTACCACCACTACCACCACTACCTCCACCACCACCCCTACTACCACCATTACCACCACTACCTCCACCACCACCACCCCTACTACCACTACTACCACCACTACCTCCACCACCACCCCTACTACCACTACTACCACCACTACCTCCACCACCACCCCTACTACCACTACTACCACCACTACCTCCACCACCACCCCTACTACCACTACTACCACCACTACCTCCACCCCTACAACCACCACCACTACTACTACTACTATGGAAATAAATGGCTCAGTTCAGATGTCTGGAAATAGCATGAGTGTCTTCGATGCTGCACATAGTGATGTTGCAGCGTCAGCAGCACAGTACCGCAGCAGATGGAGGCTTGTCCTGTTCACTACGCGATTCCCGACGGTCGTGGTTGTGGAGGTAGATACGGAATGACAGCAGCAAAGATGTTGGAAACATGTTTGCAGGTTGGTGAAGCGACATATCTTCCGCAGCTCGGGTGTTGAAGATGTTTCACGTCGCTCGCAGTTCGAGCGACGAGATGGGAGTTTGGAAAATACTGTTCGTTCAGCGCATTCTTTCCTTCAGCGAACCGTTGCCGCAGCAGCCCTGAGCGCACGAGCGCCAGCCTATCACTATCACGCTTGTTTTGCGTCGCGGCAGGGAGCGGAGAAGATCGTTTGCTGGTAGTTTTCGACTTAGCTTAAAGCCCGCAAGTCAGCTTTTGCAGAGCAGAACATCGCGAGCGAGCAGTGTTGCACTCTTCTTCGCGATTGATTGGGGTCATTAAATGCTTAATCTACTTAATGACCCAGATACCTACAAACCTCTCACAACTAACCAAGTGGACAACCTCACTAAAACTTTTCTTCAAAGGACTCGCCGCATTCTGAGGGGCTCAGAACAAGGGAAGAAACTTCTGCACACCATGCCCAGCAACCCCAGACCTGCCAGAATGTACGGCCTGCCAAAGACTCACAAGCCTGGTATCCCACTGAGGCCCATATCCTCGGGAATAGGCAGTGCTCCCCACCAGCTCTCAGGAATTCTCGCCAAACACCTCTCTAAACTCTTGGGCACTATCAGTCCAGCACATCTCAAACACTCAGGTGATCTTCTCAATCGCATTCGCAACATCAACATCAGGAACAAGAAACTTTCCAGCCTTGACGTGACTTCCCTATTCACTAAAGTACCTACTAAACAAGCCATCGATCTCTTGCGCAGGAAAATTGACGATTCACTTGATCTTCCCATTCCAGCCAGCGATTTCATCGACCTTGTTGAACTATGTGTTGGCTTTACGTGTTTCTCTTTCGAAAATCACCTCTTTCAGCAGACTTTTGGACTACCCATGGGTTCGCCACTCAGTGCAGTCCTGGCGAACCTATACATGGAACATCTAGAAGCCGAACGTTTCTCCACCATTATTCCTTCGTCTGTCACCTGGCTCCGTTATGTTGACGACATTCTCCTCATAACTCCTAAACGCTTCAACGTTCAAGCTCTCCAAGACAAGCTCAACCAGGTCGAGCCTTCAATCCAGTTCACACTTGAAGAAGAAGTCGACAACACTCTTCCTTTCCTTGATGTTCTACTCTGCAAAGCTGACCACGAACTTCGTTTTAAAGTCTATCGAAAACCCACCAACCAAAACGATCTTCTCCACTTCTACTCTCACCACGACACCAAAACCAAACGTGGTGTAATTATAGGCTTCTTCCTGCGTGCACTCAGAATCTGCAGCAACGAGTTCCTTGAGGAAGAATGCACTATAATTGAACAAGTATTTTCCAAACTCCACTATCCTCGTCACTTCATCAGAGACTGCAGACGGCGAGCATTAAACATCTTCAACACACCCAGAGAAGACACTGCCGAGAAGAGATACATAGTCCTTCCCACCAACTCCATTGCCAAACATGTTTCCAACATCTTTGCCAAAACATCATTCCAAGTATCTACCTCCACAACCACGACCATCAAGGACATCACCAGTAGTAGACAGGACAAGCCTCCATCCTCTGCAGGGGTATACATAATCCCTTGTAATGACTGCAACAAATTATATGTGGGCGAAACATCAAGAGACCTCCAAACACGTATTTCAGAACACCAATATGCAAGCAGGACTGACGATACAAGGAATGCCTGTGTACAACATCGCAATTCACACAACCATTTAATTAACTACAGAAACTCAAGACTTATAGCCACAGAAGACAACACTCAATACAGAAGAATCCTGGAATCATCGTTTATCTCTATAACCAACAATTTCAACCAGAACAATGGCTTCTATAACATAGCTGAACCACTCGCCAAGAAACTTCTTCATCGCTATCCCACATAAGAACATAGAACACTGCAGAAGGTCTACTCACAACTTGTCCAATATCCCCGCCTAGCTACCCAAGACTCTATAACCCCACCCGGTAGATCATCAGATGCAGCAATCTTCACCTGACCTCAACGTTCTGAACTATAAATACTCCCGTATCTTCCAACCCCAGGTAGATCCGTGTGTGACTTGAAAAAGCCCACTGCGTGGGTGAAACGTTGTCAATAAAGGATCACATTATACTGCATTTGTGTTTATATTTCCACTACTACTACTACTACTACTACTACCACTACTACTACCACCATCACTACCGCCACCAGTACGAGATGTCAAGTTCAGTGTCCTTCGCAAAACACATTATACAACACCACTAAACATTTTTTTAATTGATTGCGGTTAGAACGTTCAGTTACGCACGTTTGACGTAACAAAGTTCAGGAAACAAGGCAGGGGAGAAATATGCGTAACCACAGCAAGACCTAATATAATTTTGAATGTAATGAGTTTGATTTACAAGGGAGGAAGGGCCGTGTGGGAAGTGTACTCACCAATCTCGAATTGCGAGGGTCGAATCACAGCTCCTGAATGCGTAACGGCATTTTTAACTACATAATTGCCATTATATATTTGTAGATATATATATAATATACAGTAGAGGTCTTATTGTGCCTGGGATAATGGGAGCGGTTCAGTTTCTATCCATGGGGAAAGGGTGTTCCAGTTTCTCGGATCGAGAGGCCGTCACCAGTATCCAGTATCCAATGCTCCAGTCTTAAAGGACTCAGACTAGTTATTTTTAATACTACTGGGAGATATTGGTGTGTGTGATGTGTGTTGTCTGTGGTCCAGAGCTTGTTATCTCTAAATCAATCTTTCTATTTCTGTCTCCGTATCTCTCTCTCTCTCTCTCTCTCTCTCTCTCTCTCTCTCTCTCTCTCTCTCTCTCTCTCTCTCTCTCTCTCTCTCTCTCTCTCTCTCCATCACACATAATTTAACTGGCCTACCGATATTTAGTCCTTTGTTGATAACGTTATTATTCTTTAATTTCAGTCCCTCGGCAGCGCGAATATCACTCTATTCCTAATATTTTTTTACACAATTTCCTAATTAATCCCTCCAAAAGTGGGTTTTCGAACCGAGTGAGAGAACTGCAGATTTTTTTGGTGCTATTTCGGAACAGGGGAGAGTGAAATTTAGGTATGAAATTTATATTGGAGGCTTGCGATGTGACACCAGTCAATTGTGTGAGATTATTGTGCCAAGTGATAACTCATACAGCAGTTGAAGCTGACGTGAAGGTCAAACCTGTTTGTATTTGAGCTGTATAGAAGCATTCAGCCCAAGTTGTGGTGGAGGTTCGATCCTCCGTCCGTTAGCACTGCCTCGCCAGGCTGTTGGTGATCGCTGCGTAATAGCCCGTGAATCTCAATGTATTTGAATACGTATTCAGGAAATACACATGGAGACAGCAAAAGTGTGTGAAAAGAGATTGCATATTTCGGTCTCCGCCTGAGACCCTCTTCAGTTGTACTTCGCGTACGTTGTCCTTCTACAGTATTTTCAAATTGATTTCCTAAATTTATCGATACGTTTCCATTACACTTTGATGTTCCAGATCATTGAATATCAAACTTTTATATGGGAAATCATGTCTTTCCAATCGCCTCTACATCAACCCACGTATTAGACTACAACACAGAACCAAGAGATATATTTACATAAATTCTTATCACCTGGACAAAAAAAATTAATTTTTGCGTGAAGTGCTACTTCTACAGATCATATCTGGACAGGTGATAATTAGAAGGCTCTCTCCACACACTCCAATACATTTAACTTACATTGTAGGAAAAGCAGATAGATGGCCCTAATAGGAACATTTCGTGTTTGTACTGGGAAGGCTTCCCAAAGCCTTCAGTAGAAAGAAAAATGTAGAGAGCAACCTTGATTTGGTGAAAAAAAAACTTGATTTAGTAATAAAAGAGAGACATGAATACAGTGGAGACCTTTATTGCACAACATTTCACCAGTGTAGAGAAAGGAAAAAAAGCGGATCGTATGTCAGGTCCTGATGATGAGAACAGCGAAGCACTATGCTTGGCCTACTGTTCCATAATTACGAGCTTTTTGCATTTCCGTTTAATTATGGGCCTGATTTTTTACACTGTAATGTGATGTATGCCAGGGTGTCAACAGTTTGGCTCTTAGCTACAGTGTCTGTTGTGCCAGTGCTCGCTACTTTCAGGCAGTGTATTCTGAATCTTTGTTTTACCTATTGGTAAAAGAATGAAAAGATGGGGTGGTAGGGGAAGTGGAATATTCAAACGGCTTCAGGAAGAAATCCAGATATTCTTCCTTGAAGCCTTTTTATCCACATATATATATATATATATATATATATATATATATATATATATATATATATATATATATATATATATATTAAATGGTTATAATGATAACCATAATTTTTAAAGGGGGGGAGGGGTAAGCCAGCGTAGGCCTCAGTCAGATGACCAAAAGCTCCAGCTGCGGGTCATCATATGACTAAGACCAGCGCCAGGAAACACTTATCCTGTTTCCTGACAAATCTTACCTAACTTACCCTAGCCATTAGATGCGCGTGTTTGTCGCAGTGACACACGCATTATTTATACTGTGAGTTCTGTAACTCTTCTGGTGCTCCTGATTTCTGACGTTTTCCTTACGCATTGTTTATTACAATCTGCGCCTGGAACGGTGCGTACACTAACAATGGTGATATTTAGTGTTTGACTTAGCGACTGCTTCGTTAGTACCACTTCTCTTCAGTAGATCAACTGTAGTGGACTACTGTAAGCATCACCAGGACCTGACATACGATTCTGTGTTTTATTTTTCTCTGCATGTCACTTTGCACTGTTCTTATTTAGCTTTCCAGGAATTGCAAAAGTATCCAGGCCTAGGCCTGGTCACAGACCTGGCCGCGGATGGGGGAGGGGGCGTTGATCCCTGAAACCCTCTCCAGGTGTACTCCAGGTATGTGATAAAGTTCTATTATCTCTTCATAGACATCGAAGTTCTGTTTATAAGTATAGATAAAATATAATTTTATGACTCTAGATTTACAAACAGAAAAAATCGTACTTATAACATTTAAATCTGTAATCATTAAACGTCGTCACAAGTTTTTTTTCTCCTGTAAGAACATAAGAAACGAGGAACACTGCAGGAGGCCTGTTGGCCCATGCTAGGCACGTCCTTCACAAATCCAACCCACTAACAGACTACAAACTACCCAAGCAATAAGCTGTAATAATTCTATTTACTAACGTGCAAGTGAATTTTATTGTGAATTGTACCCTCATTCCCTGACCTCAGGGCTGTCATACACAGAAAGAAATTGACCTCGTAAATCCCTTTCAAAAACTACCTATAACTCAGTAACAGTGATTAGCGTACACTCTCCCTCTCACAGTGCTCTTTGCCCAGATCGACGATAACCATGATTTGTATACACACTCCATCTCACAGTATACTCTCTTCTATCCCACGATCTTCCCCTCGGGATCACCTCATCTTCCAAGAAAGGCTTTTAGTGTGCTGACCCATTTTCTTCCTAGCTGGTCGCTGTCCAAAATAATGTACTCTGTCTCCCAGCAATGTGCTACTTCCACTATAAGAGTGGATATGTTTCTCCACAGCACGCCGAGGCTATCCTCGCTAAAATTCAATTTAGATTTATTCGTGTTATCGAGAATATCTAGTCTTGCTTCCATTCATCTGCGTCATGAAGTAAGCTATCCCTCTTGTTTTAGTGTCTCTCACACGGTCTTGGCTCCTATAAATTGCATTCTTCATTCTCTCTCCCATCACTACCCGCAAACTCTAAATCTTCAACAACTCAATTACGTTTTTAAGAGTTACCTTACATAAAAGAGCTGTCTTAGATATTAAGAAACCAGTCGAAGTCTTCCACCGGAGGAATTGACGCCATGAGTTACGTTGAATTTATACAACATGGAGTTGATTGAGGTTGAGGTGGTTAGAAGGGTGTTCCTAGCCTAAAGATTAGAGGGGGAAGGTTTATCTTGAGGTCTGTCTGTTCGCCTGTCTTTCTGTCTGTCTGTCTCTCTCTTTCTGTTTACAAAACCTCCTGTCAGAGCAATTTGGAAACCATCAAAGATACATAAATCCTGCACACTTACATTATGAAACCAGGTGACGTTGTACACCTTAGGATTGGCCTTCAGGTGACAGGTGAACGTGACGGCGCCTCCCTCACGAACCCCAGCGTCTCCACCAGCGCCTCCACTGATGCTGATAGTGGCCACAGGAACGACTGTCAAAACACACATTGTTACTGTATTTATGTAAAGAACAGTATCCGTGAGTGTCAGTCAGCGCAACACACACGACTGTGTTGATATATTTTTTCCACATTAGCTTGATTGTTTTATTCGCTAACGAAAAGAAAATATATTTCTTTGCTAAAAACAAAGCGTTCGACTGAAACTTTTTGACAGTAAGTCAGCTTATGAATATTCAGAAGACGTAAATTTATTTATACTTGATGGTTTAGTCATCACCAATTTGAACGTTTACCTTCTATAAGCACTGACAGACCGCATATATATATATATATATATATATATATATATATATATATATATATATATATATATATATTGTATATACATATACTTCATTTATCTAATTTGGGAATTTCTGCAGACTTGTTCCCACAGTTAACGAGTATATTTAAATGGATTTCTATCCATTCTTAATGCTGGTATGGTGATCATGATCCATGGAATTGGAGCTATCAATCCCTTTCATGGATCAGGATCTCTCAAATGAAGTCAATTAAATTCTTTTAATGCCCTTGGTGTAGTAATTAGTAATTCAGAATTTTGAAGTGTTTGAAGGCCACCATAATATATCTAATGAGCCCATCTACCACAATCTATGTAATGAGCCCATCTACCACAATCTATGTAATGAGCTCAGCTACCACAATCTATGTAATGAGCTCAGCTACCACAATCTATGTAATGAGCCCAGCTACCACAATCTATGTAATGAGCCCAGCTACCACAATCTATGTAATGAGCCCAGCTACCACAATCTATGTAATGAGCCCAGCTACCACAATCTATGTAATGAGCTCAGCTACCACAATCTATGTAATGAGCTCAGCTACCACAATCTATGTAATGAGCCCAGCTACCACAATCTATGTAATGAGCCCAGCTACCACAATCTATGTAATGAGCCCAGCTACCACAATCTATGTAATGAGCCCAGCTACCACAATCTATGTAATGAGCCCAGCTACCACAATCATCTAGTGAGCCCAGCTACCACAATCTATGTAATGAGCCCAGCAACCACAATCTATGTAATGAGCCCAGCTACCACAATCTATGTAATGAGCCCAGCTACCACAATCTATGTAATGAGCCCAGCTACCACAATCTATGTAATGAGCCCAGCTACCACAGTCTATGTAATGAGCCCAGCTACCACAATCTAGCTAGTGAGCCCAGCTACCACAATCTATGTAATGAGCACAGCTACCACAATCTATGTAATGAGCCTAGCTACCACAGTCTATGTAATGAGCCCAGCTACCACAATCTATGTAATGAGCCCAGCTACCACAATCTATGTAATGAGCCCAGCTACCACAATCTATGTAATGAGCCCAGCTACCACAATCTATCTAGTGAGTCCAGCTACCACAATCTAGTGAGCCCAGCTACCACAATCTATCTATTGAGCCCAGCTACCACAATCTATCTATTGAGCCCAGCTACCACAATCTATCTAGTGAGCTCAGCTACCACACTCTAATGAGACCAGCTACCACAATCTTTCTAACACGCAAGCAGTCATTTGCAGTCAACACTAACGCCTTTTCACCCTCGCTATCATCAACAGCACTTCCACCAGCACCACCACTTTGCCGGCACTTTACCACCCCTCATCCCCCACCACAGTCATCACAAAAAGGTCTGCCTCATCTCATCCTCCACCACTAACCCCTCTTTTCCCCTCAGAACCCTTCCAACGCCATCATTCAATCTTCCATCACCCAAATCTGCCTCCCCTGCCACCACCTCTAATAATATTTCCATCACCATTCACCCTCCATCACTGCCACCATCACTACCATCATCACTGTTGCCACCTCTAATACTACTACCGCCACTACCACCATCACTGCTGCCAACACGACCACTATCAACATCACTGCTGCCACCACGACCACTATTATCACTCTACCACCATCACAATTTTCACCACCACTATCACCATCACTACCACCGTCACTGTTGCCACCATCATCACTACCACCATTACTATCACCACCATCACGACTACCGCCATTCCTATTGCCACCATCACCACCGCCATCACTGTTACCACCACCACTACCACTATTACCACCATCACCGCCACTACACACAATCCCAAATCACCTTGAGGACTCACAGTGGACAGCGAGGGTGATCTGGTCGTGGAGTACAGAACCAGGCAGGTTGGGACTGTATGCCTTACACACAAGCGGAACACCGTGATCACCAGGTTCAGGTGTCAGGCTGACTGTGCTCACACTCACGTTGCCAGCCACTGTCGTCTGCAGGCAGAGACACAGAGATTAGCGTGTAGCAGACACAGATAGTACACACATATGCAATACTTGGACATCAGCAGACAAGATACAAAAGTATTGCACGCTAATTCTATTGATCTATTCCTTTTCAGTGCTGAAACAATAATAAAAACATTAGAATCCGCCTTCTGCATTACTTTTGTGTATATATATTTATATATATATATATATATATATATATATATATATATATATATATATATATATATATATATATATGTAACTTCTTTACTCCGTGAAATAGCACCAGTACAAATATTCCTCTACCCTTCGTTTTGACACAGTATCCGAAACGAAATGCGTATTATTGAGCAAGACAAACAAATGAATCCGTCAGCGTTCTCGTGGGCTGGACAGTGTCAACAAAGCCGCTGCCACGGAAATATTTGTCTCTCATTTGTGCCTCTGACAATGCTCGCAAATTGGAATGTGTAATGCAATATCATGTCGACAGTAATTAAAATAATTATCACAACAATTATGTTTTTTTTTTCATATTAGTTCATTGGAGCACAAAGATTTTTTTTTAATGTGTAAATGTAACCGGTAATGTTTTTTAAAGTAGATATTAAAGAGCGTTTAAGACTCGCGCATACGTACGTATGTGCATGCACGCATACATATTTTCACACACACACACACACACACACACACACACACACACACACATCAACCAGATAACTGCTGCAGCATACGGGCGCCTGGCAAACCTGAGAATAGCGTTCCGATACCTTAGTAAGGAATCGTTCAAGACACTGTACACTGTGTACATCAGGCCCATACTGGAGTATGCAGCACCAGTTTGGAATCCACACCTGGGCAAACACGTCAAGAAATTAGAGAAAGTGCAAAGATTTGCAACAAGGCTAGTTCCGGAGCTCAGGGGTATGTCCTACGAAGAAAGGTTGAGGGAAATTGGACTGACGACATTGGAGGACAGGCGGATCAGGGGAGACATGATAACGACATACAAAATACTGCGTGGAATAGATTAGGTAGACAGAGACAGGTTGTTCCAGAGAGGGGACACAGAAACAAGGGGTCACAATTGGAAGCTGAAGAATCAGACGAGTCATAGGGATGTTAGGAAGTATTTCTTCAGAGAGTCGTCAGGAAGTGGAATAGCCTAACAAGTGATGTGTGGAGGCAGGAACCATATATAGCTTTAAGACGAGGTATGACAAAGCTCTGGAAGCAGAGAGAGGACCTAGTAACGACCAGTGAAGAGGCGGGGCCAGGAGCTGTGTCTCGACCTCTGCAACCACAATTAGGTGAGTACACACACACACACACACACACACACACACACACACACACACACACACACACACACATACACACACACACAATCGGTCTGACGACACTTGAGGACACGAGGGTTAGGGGAGGCATGATAACGACATACAAAATACCGCGAGGAATAGATAAGATGGACAGAGACAGGATGTTCCAGAGAGGGGACACAGAAACAAGGGGTCACAATTGGAAACTGAAGACTCAGATGAATCAAAAAGGATGTCAGGAAGTATTTCATCAGTCATAGAATTGTCAGGAAGATGAATAGTCTGGCAATTGATGTAGAGAAGGCAGAAACCATACATAGCTTTAAGACGAGGTATGATAAAGCTCATGGAGCAGGGAGAGTGAGAAGATAGTAGTGATCAGTGAAGAGGCGG
>NC_091346.1:17885567-17918067 GCF_038502225.1 Cherax quadricarinatus
CACACACACACACAGACTGGAAGGGCACAGAAGACCGCAGACGGAGTATAGGCTAGGTGGCCAAAGACTGCAAACTTCGCTCAAGGAGAAAGATCTTGGGGTGAATATGACATTGAGCACGTCTCCGGAAGCACACATCAACCAGATAACTGCTGCAGCATATGGGCGCCAGGCAAACCTGAGAACAGCGTTCCGATACCTTAGTAAGGAATCGTTCAAGACACTGTACACCGTGTACGTCAGGCCCATACTGGAGTATGCAGCACCTGTTTGGAACCCGCACTTGATAAAGCACGTCAAGAAACTAGAGAAAGTACAAAGGTTTGCGACAAGGTTAGTTCCAGAGCTAAGGGAAATGTCCTATGAAGAAAAGTTAAGGGAAATCGGCCTGACGACACTGGAGGACAGGAGGGTCAGGGAAGACATGATAACGACATATAAAATACTGCGAGGAATAGACAAGGTGGACAAAGACAAGATGTTCCAGGGAGGGAACACAGAAACAAGAGGTCACAATTGGAAATTGATTGGGATGGATTTTAGGAAGTATTTCTTCAGTCATAGAGTTGTCAGGAAGTGGAATAACCTAAAATGTGACGTAGAGGAGGCGGGAACTATACATAGTTTTAAGACGAGGTTTGATAAAGCTCATGGAGCAGGGAGAGAGAGGACCTAGTAGCAACCAGTGAAGAGGCGGGGCCAGTAGCTAAGAATCGACCCCTGCAACCCCAAATAGGTGAAATAGGTGAGTACACGGGAAAACAGGAGTGGCGCTGCTCTGCCTCTCCCCAAAGCAATCACAGTGGTACTAGTGAGTCAGTAAAACAGCGATGTCTCTCTGCCGAGCCAGTGTCAGTTTTTTTGGTCCAAACAACGCATTGCGTATGCTTCTTTGAGAGCGTATCGGCTCCATTTGCTTTCAAGTGGAGCTGCCTTGATGCAGCTGGGAGGGATGTGGAATATACGGTTTCCCGTTGCTCGATCGCTAGCGCACTCAACTCACACACTGAGATCCGGGGTTCGAATCTTCTCCGGTACGGCTGGAAAACATTAGGGACGTGTTTCCATAAGACACCTGCTGTCCCTGTCCCTGTTCACCCATCAGTAAAATGGATACCTGAGTGTTAGTCGACTGGTGTGGGTCGCATCCTGGGACAAAATTGACCTAATTTGCCCGAAATGCTCAGCATAACAAGCGGCTTTCTATATAGTAGTATGTCATTGATGTCAGCTATGGTCTGTATACCTTGTATATGTACTTGTAGTAAATAAAGATATAATCTAATGGATATTTAAGTAACTTTCTTGCATCACACCTAATTAACTCCCATTCCTTAGGCACTGTTTGCCCCCTACGACCTTAGCGCTTACCCATGAATCTACTAAATAATAATAACTAAAAATAATAATAATAATAACAATAGCAATAATAATAATAATAATAATAATAATAATAATAATAATAATAATAATAATAATAATAATAATAATAATAATAATAATAATTATAAAAACGAAGCCAGCAGTGGCATTCACAGCATTTGAAATTCATTAGGAATACCGTAAGATTTCTCGACAGGTTTGAATGAAGAAAGAATCTGTGACGATGATCTCCTACACGGACACTTCTGAATGGGATAGCACTCCTAAGCAATGTCTGGGAATTCCACAGTTCTCAGGTCTCCTCCACGGCACAGATATCCTCACAGTTAGTCAAGAATTCCGCATTCAGGGCCGTTTTCAGAGCACACGTTAATCCAGTCGTAGCTTCGTTCATTATTCACTAAAACTTTCACGCAGTTTCACCATCGGGAACGACACTAATTGTCTGAAGCAGATTTGCAGTGTGTATATATATATATATATATATATATATATATATATATATATATATATATATATATATATATATATATATATATATATATATATATATATACATATATGTTGCCCATCGACTTGCCGCCCCTATTCTCGCCGAACACAGGTGTATTTGTGGCAGTGAAGCAGCAGACCGATTCGGGTACCATGGTCTTGTGTGCCGTAAATCCGAGGGAAAGATTGCAAGACATGAGGAGGTTAATAACATTATTAAGAGGGGCTTCACAACATCCGGATGCCCAGCAGTAAGGGAGCCACCCCAACTATGCAGATCTGATGACAGCCAGAAGCGTCCAGATGGTATCACACTTCAAGCCTGGACAGACGGTAAGCAGGTGGTGTGGGACTACACATGTGCATCTACCTGGGCTGATACCTATCTCCAATACACCAGGGAAGAAGGAGGGGCAGCCTCCAGCTTCAGAGAGTCCCAAAAGAGTAGAAAATATGGAAAACTTGTCCATCATTATATGTTTGTTCCCATAGGCTCAGAGACCCTTGGCTCATGGGGAAAGAGTGCATCTAAGTTCCTTAAGGAGCTGGGAAAAAGACTCATCAGGGTAATTAGGGATCCCAGGGCAGCTAATTTTTTGTTCCAGCGACTCAGTGCGGCTGCTCAGTGGGGTAATGTCTGCTGTATTTTGGGCACGCACCCCAGTTCTGAAGAGCTGGCTCAGGGGGTCAGTAATATAAATAATAATAATAGAATTCTTATTATTTCTTTTATTTACATTATTATTATTATTATTATTATTATTATTATTATTATTATTATTATTATTATTATTATTATTATTATTATTATTATTATTATTATTATTTATATTTCAGTATTTATGTTATTATTATTATTATTATTATTATTATTATTATTATTATTATTATTATTATTATTATTATTATTATTATTATTATTATTATTACTATTATTACACTCAACGTTTCTTCTACATCCACTCTTTCTTCAAGGAAGAATATTTGGATTTCTTCCTGAAGTCGTCTGAATATTCCACTTGCCCTAAGAGATACATTGTTGATATAAAGATGGCATATACAGTACATGAGATGTGAGAGATACATGTCTAGTACATATTGTTACGTGTTTGTCGCTAATTATAATGTGAAAATCTCATCCCTTGTGACCTTCACCTGACCCCTCATGACCTTCACCTGACCCCTCATGACCTACATCTCACCCTTAGTGACCTTCAGACCCTCCCCACTAACTTTTACTGTCTTATCTGAGTCAAGAACGCATCAAGAATGTACCTCTGACCACGATAGTCTCCCGGGGGCCGCCAAAAATGAGACACTTCTTTTATTTACCATTTTTTGTCGGGAAAAATCATTGTTGATGTTCAGTTTGGAAGTGAAAATTATTTTTTTTACTTATTCTCGTGAGCATAATTTTTTTGAGTAAATGGAAGAATGAACGGGGGTTCGAACAGTGGTTCTGTCATGTAGCAGTGGAGATGTCCTGTCTAAGGGCAGTGTGTGGTGTAAATATTATGCAGAAAATTCGGAGTGTGGAAATTAGGAGAAGGTGTGGAGTTAATAAAAGTATTAGTCAGACGGTTGAAAAGGGGTTGTTGAGGTGGTTTGGTCATTTAGAGAGAATGGATCAAAGTAGAACGACATGGAGAGCGTATAAATCTGTAGGGAAAGGAAGGCGGGGTAGGGGTTGTCCTCGAAAAGGTTGGAAGGAGGGGGTAAAGGAGGTTTCGTGGGCGAGGGGCTTGGACTTCCAGCAAGCATGTGTGAGGGTCTTAGATAGGAGTGAATGGAGATGAAGGGACAACCAGCCTTATTCAACTAAAAATATGTTGGTTCTCCCTTACCATGAAAACTTGGTTGATATGCCTTCTCTTCTTAAGACTTTTAATATTAAAGTTGTATTCAAAAATCTTGATACAGTAAAAAAAACTTTTGATAAAGAATTCCCCCCAAAATGCTGATGGATGTGTCAATAAGATTCCTTGTAAAATTTGCGATAAAGTTTATTACGGCCAAACTGGTAAAAATCTCGAACTAAGATTAAAACAACATAAATATAGCATTAGAACTGGACAAGATTCCAATGCTCTATTTATTCATGTAAGAGATTTTAACCATCCAATTGATTTTCAAAAAATTGAGAAAGCAGTATCAAGCAAGTCCATGGTCGACAGGAATATAATTGAATCTTGTTTCATAAAAAGCAGTTTTGACAATAATATGAATATTTCCTTTGGTTTATATAAATTAGATTCATTTATAATTAATAGAATTTGAGAAGAATTTAATAATACATTAGACAAATAATAATTTTTTAAATTTCTTATTTCTTGGGTAGAATAGTTTGTTGGTGGGTTGTGTGAAGGACCTGTCTAGTTCGGCCGGCGGGCCTGCTGTCTCACGTCAGGTGTTGTGGGATCTGACAGTGAGGTGCGGGCTACCCCTTTATATACTCTCCTTTGATGCTTTACTTTCATTGTTCCTTGATAATGTGAGTAGTCACGAAAGCGCTTGGAACTTCTCTATTCTTTCACAGTGGTTGTTTTGCATATATATATATATATATATATATATATATATATATATATAAATTCTTATATACAGTGGAATCCCGGTGTTTTTATTAAATGAATATTTTGGAAGAAAAAAAAGACCAAAATAAAAAAAAAATATGTAATCAGTATAAAGATAGATTTTAGTAGAAAATAACGAAAAATATTTTACGACACCAAACAGTTTGCAACAATGTGTAACAACCCAAACATGACTCGAATTTTGCTCTCTACCCATACAAAGGTTAAAAATATTGTCACATATGCAACAAAACTAAAAAAACTATATTTTTTACAGGCATTTTAGAAGCAAAAAAAAAAAATGTATTTAACACTGAACCTATTGTTATCTGATGCGTTTTAATGGCTAAATAAAATTACTGTAACGAACAGTGGATATATATATATATATATATATATATATATATAAATATATATATATATATATATATATATATATATATATATATATATATATATATATATACATATATATATACATATATATATATATATATATATATATATATATATATATATATATATATATATATATATATATATATATATATCGAGAAGTGTTTTTCTTGATGTATATATAATGATCCATGTTTATTCAGAGGGATTTAAACCCCTTTAACTAATCAATCTGAATCCATAAGTGTTATATAGGCCTTGTGGAATGGGAGACATTTAAATTCGGTCTAAGAATGTGTAGCTCTAATTCTATGGATGAAGAGCCCTTCACGAGCATCAAACCTCCCGTGAGGAATAGAGATTTGTGAGTCAGTCTGTAAGAGGTACTGAGACGACCGAAGGCAATTCCTGGTAGTGTAGTGGTATTGCTGGCTTGGGTAGTGGTTGTGTTGGTAGTGGTGGTGGTGGAAGAAACGGTGTGGTAATGGTGGTGGTGTAAGAAACGGTGATGGTGTAAGAAACGGTGATGGTAATGGTGAGTTTAATAGGAGTGGTGATGGTGGTGACAATGTTGGTGGTGATGGTGACGATAGTGGTGGTGATGGTGACAATAGTGGTGGTGATCGTGGGTTTAATAGCAGTGGTGGTGGTGGTGGTAATATTGGTAGTGATGGTGGTGGTAATAGTGGTAATGGTGATGCTAGTGGTAACAGTAAAGGCGTCGATTTATAATATACTTGTATAACAGTCGTGTGTTCGTACAATTTTGTTTCTTAGTTTCGTCGTAGCATTTCGATCTTATTTCTATGACAATTTTTCTCTTCTCTGTTATTCTCACGTCTAGTTCGCTTCGTACCTTTCTCTCTCCTTTTACCGTTCTCATTTCTCTTTTCTATTCTCTGTTCTCTGTTCCATTTCTCATTTCCGCTTCTGTTTCTGCCTAGCATTCTCGTGGCTAATTTTTTTCACGTAATTTTCTTCTTCCTCTGGTTAGCTTATTGCAACTTTCCTCTCTATATCTCTATTTAGCTTTTCATTGCATATTCCATCTATATATTTTACTTTCTTTATCTTTTAAACTTCACAAGATATTAATTTTAGTAATAAAATAGTGTGAAAAATTCTCCAGTCCTTACCAATTTTCAGAATAATTTCTTTGACGACCTTTTATTGCCCTTATTACCCTTATTCTCTTACAGGAATCCCTTCATGATAAGTGCCTTGATGCTGGTGAAGGGCTCTTGATCCGAGAAATTAGATCTACTCTCATTTTCGGACAAACCAGATTTCCTCATATTTCTTAGACGTTGTGTGACCGGATTATTAACAGTATTATTATTATTATTATTATTATTATTATTATTATTATTATTATTATTATTATTATTATTATTATTATTATTATTATTATTATTATTATTATTATAATGAAGTGCTGAGTACATAAGAATCATACAGCCTCTGGTAAATCAGATTTGATCAGAGGAAAGAGAGGGTAGCTCCAGTTCCTTAAATCAAGAGCCCTTCACCGGCATCAAGTGACCCCCAATCCCCATCCTCGAAGCATCCTTCTACAGGAAAACGTTTATCTCCAACGAACGCACACAGCAAGGAAGGAGACTTTCATTTCGTTCCGCGACAACCCAGCTACTTTGCATTTGTACCGCCGTTCAGTATTTTTACAAAAAGAGAGGATGCTCTATTTTCCCCCTAAGAAAGATACACAACCTGATAGTCGAGGTTCAGAATGAACCTCCGCGCCTGATTTATAATATAAGCCGAAGATAGAGCGTGACCCTCTGTGGCCACAGAATGTGAAATAGGGTCTTGGAGTGACCATAAACACCAGCAGGTCGCTCCTTGGGTCAAGGTCTTCTTGCCCTTGAAAATCGAAAGGCAGAGCACGTAAAGTGGAGGATTTTATCCAGGTTAGGCACAAGAGCAGGATCACCAGCGTTGGACGGCGTCTCCCAAACCTTTCCACTTTCTGGCAGACAACTTATGAATCCGGCAGTCTTTTTCCCCACCCCAGGAGGCCGTCTGCCCTTTCTTGGAGATGTTTTATAACATAGGCAAATTTTACTTCTAACCAGGAAACGGTGTACAGGCCAAAAACTGAAACGTTTCAATTCTAGGAAACGTCTCAGTTATGTTATGGTATACATCTTACAGCAATAAGAATTTCTTCGTATCATTAACCCTGGAGGGTCACTAACTTAGTTTAACCCAAGAAAGTCAAGAAGTGTGGCGTATTTTCGTAAGGGCAGTCATTGCATATTCCTTCCTGTATCTGGGATAAATAAAGTTGTAGGAGACGTCTTGGAGTTCGGGCGACCGTAATGTTGTTTTGGCTACACAAATCATGATTTGATTAGACCCCCTGTGTGGGCGAAACGTTGTGCTTTATAAAGACTTCTTCTACATCATGTGTTTATCTGCCTTCCTAAAAACTTCTTAAGGTTCCGAGAGTTTTTTTCAACTTCCGGCAAATGCGGGAAACAGAGCAGCCGCGGCGTGAAGTGGAAAATGGGTAATAATGGTTGAATTACCTACAAAATGTTAGGTAAATTGACACAGGTGTAACTAATGTGACATTCGGCTTGACAAAGCCCCGAGAGAGCGATACGTTACCACAATAAAATGTTACATTAGTTGCATCAGTGTCCATTTACCTAACAAGAAGGAAATGGCAAGCCACTGCGAGGAGGTGGTGGGAGGGAGAATGTGTGTCCTTTCCCAGGAAGGATTAGAAGGAGGTATTAGACTTTGTCGAGGTTGAATATCACCGTGCTCAGGCTGTGACTGGGATTCCAGACGGTCTTATCAGAATCGCAGGGAAAGGCGGAAAGTGTGAGATGGAATAAGGGAGCAAACTGACCCAGACACCAGGAATCAGAGAGGCGTGAATCTAGATTGTGATTCATTGGCCTTTAATGTTAATCAGTGGTGTTGGCGCAAGAGGGCTCACAGCTTGAGGGAATGTGAAAGTCCTCGTATCTGTAAGCAACACAGTCGTGGTCACAGATAAACACACTCAGATTTACAGACACAGTTAACACAGATTTACACAGACAAAGTCACCCCCCCCCACAGAGATACACAAGCAGATAGATCCGTAGACATATAGACAGACATACACAGAGTTGAACCGTGACGGGCAAGCAAAGCGAATCACGACAACATCTGTACTTGATGTTTGCTTAGGTCAGTCAGGGAAGCTGGAGGTAAACACTTGCGGTGACCACTTGGATATCAACATAAGCAGAGAGTCCCTGTGGACACCAATGATGGCACTTAAGACTCAGAGTGGCCACAGAGGTCCATTATCCTCAAACTCTTTTACAAGGGCTATGACACTGGTGTCCCCTTCATAAAGGTCATGATCCAAGCGCCTCAGTAGGGGTATGATCCCCTCGTCTTTTCGTACAAAGGTCAAGATCCTGGTTTCAATTAAAGGGGTCATGATCTCTGCTTCTTTATTGGGGTCAAAATCCTGAACCCCCTTTGTAAGGAACATGATTCTTGCCTCCTTTACAGAGGTCATGATCATGGTCTTATTTATAGAAGCCATTATCCGGGCTTCTGTAATGGGATAATGATCTTGTATAGGGTTCATGAAATTCTTAACTGAAACAAGAATGTAAAACTAAAGAAATAAATTGTAAATGAAGCAAAACTCTCCAACAAAACATAAAAAGGTAAACAAAGCATGCGATCACTGATGTGAAAGTTGCTGATGCGCCACAGCAAGAATGTGAAGCAAGGATTAAAGCTGTACAACACTGTGAATCAGAAAACGATTCCTCAACAGTGATACCTACACAAGTGGTCGGAGATATCTTTTTAACTTGGAGTGGAAGACCAGCTGGAACTTGAGGAGCAGCCACCTCCATGATTCGAGTTCTGGCTATAATGACTGAATGTTAGCAAATAATCTTGCGATATAACTGAGAGATGGTTACAGTGTATAATTTTTCTGTGTTTGGATTAAGCATGCTTATAAGTAAACATATCTGATTGAATCTCATTCCACAGGCATTGAATTACCCATAGGGGTTATATGCTCACCAGGGAATATAAGAATAATGTCAGAATAAAATAAGCACGCTTACAGTCGGTGATGAGACGTTGCCTGAGTTTCTGAAGCTGATAACAGTCGCTTATGAAACAGGGTGAAGTACAGGCGGAGCAGACAGATACAGAATACACTTGGTGAAGAGAGGGCAGGAAAAAACAAACGACCACAACACTGATAAACTCGTCTTGCTGTCCTGGTAAGGTAGGACTGAGCAGTAGATCTCAACCACTCACAATGGTTCTACAATCCTTCGGATTCCTCATGGAAAGGGTGACCCCAATCTTCTCACACGAGTTAAATGGTGAAAAAATAGAGACGTTAACATAGAAGATCAATCACATAATAGACTGAGGGCCTTTAATGGACAAGTATGAGGTAGAAAATTTACATTAAGTTAATGAATTAAAGAACATGAGGTCAGAACAGGTAACAGCCACATATGAAATTAGAAACACACACAAATAAACTCAGTAACTCAGAGGATGACACAACAGCCAGGGAACTAGGAGTCAAGTGAACCTCAGTGGCTCTCTAGTTATTGGGTCTTCACCTGGACTCATTCCCTCTACCGAATGTGATTTACGAGTATACGGAGGCAAGTGTACGAGGTGTGATGTGTGTCCCGAGGGTGACTTGAAAGTACAAAGGGATGGCCAACGGTGAATTCTAATACCACTCACCGTAACTTGATTGGTAGCCCACTCAGCTCACACAATGAGATCCGTGGTTCGATCTCCGGTACGGGTGATAACATTAGGACGTCTTTCCTTAAGACAACTGCTGTCCCTCTTCACCTAGCACCAATCGACTAACACCCAGGTACCTGGGTGTTAGTCGATTGGTGTGGGTCACACCCAGGGGACAAAATTGACTTAATTTGTCCGAAATGCTCAGCAAAACAAGGGGCTTTCTATATAGTAGTACGTCACTGATGTCAGCTATGGTCTGTATACCTTGTACATATACTTGTAGAAATTAAGATTATTATTATTACTTAGGGGATACCATTCACCTAGTGGATTGTTAGGGGCATCGATCATCATTCTGCTTCCTTGTAAATTAAAACCTAGGCACCACCACCTAGGCTTCTTTTCCTTTTTAGTGTTTTCCATAAATTAAATATTTTCATCCAGAGAGGTCGGTGTTAACAGCCACCAGAGTAGTTCCTGGGATGGCCGACAGGAGCCGCCATTAGTCGAATCTCGCTGGCAAACAACATACACCAAAGTAATTCATACATTTATTCTGGAATTACTAAATTCAGATGATTGTCCTCCTTCCCCTCACATGGAACAATATTTCTCTCTATGAAGAACCGTACCAAATCATGATTTGGTAAAGCTTTACAGAGAACTTATCAAATAAGCAGGTGATATGCAGTCTTAATGACTCTTTGGAGAGTCGATAGGATTATAGCCCAGTTAATCAATCAAGAAATAATAACCACGGCAATACGTCACTTCATCCCAAGACTTGCCCCTCTTCTTCCGCTTCTCACAAATACACACAAACGAAAAACAATCACAAGAGAGCATAAAAGAGTGAATGTGAGCTTGGGTCGCACCTCTGGAGCTGTCTCCATTCCTGGCAAATGATCACTCAGTTTCCGCCCTAATGGTTTAAGGGTTATTAATGACATCTAAGTTTGTGGGGGCGATGCGTCACTGTCTCCTCCATGCCAGAGACCCACGAAAGATGGCGCACCTCAATGTATTAAATTCCGTGGGTTTTTCATGTACATATTAGAAAGTTTCGTGGATTAGATTGGTTGTGATGGCTGAAGTGGATGTGTTGGTGGGGCATTTATTGGTTGTAGTGATGGTTGTAGAGGTTCTAGAGATGGTTGTAATGACTGTGAGGTCAGAACATACAGGAGAAGAATGAAGTAACTTGAAACCATGCCTGAGGCTCACTGATGTCCCTGGACTGAGAAGAAACATGGCTTGTTAAACAGGCTGCCCAGCTTCTGAGGCATTTGTGGCCGAGTGGTCTACAAGCGTTACTTGGGAAACCATACCAGTCTCCCTGCAGTAGGATCAAATCCTGCTGACTGCTGTTTTTCTCTGTATATACCCGCTTGTTTCTGCGTGGTGCATTGATATATATATATATATATATATATATATATATATATATATATATATATATATATATATATATATTGTATATATATTTATATATATTTTTTATTTATTTTTGATATATATATATATATATATATATATATATATATATATATATATATATATATATATACATATATATATATATGTATATAATGTTTATTTTAGGGATAAGCTTTTACTTAACTAATGACTTACTAGTCCATCAGATAAGTAGATTAACCTAGAATTGATGGGAGTTCAATTACATTTTTTAAATCAGCAGGTTTCCCTGATACAGCATCCCATGACTGCCACCATGACTGCCACCATGACTGCCACCATGACTGCCACCATGACTGCCACCATGACTGCCACCATGACTGCCACCATGACTGCCACCATGACTGCCACCATGACTGCCACCATGACTGCCACCATGACTGCCACCATGACTGCCACCATGACTGCCACCATGGCAGCAGTCAGCGCTTTGCAGAATTCGCAGAAATACAAATTGGCCGTCACGGAAAAGGACAAACATCGCTTAAAGCCATGACAAAACTTACAATATGTGTCAGACATGTAAATCCATCCTGGGGAATAATTTTTTATTATTTTTTATTAACACATCGGCCGATTCCCACCAAGGCAGGGTGGTCCGAAAAAAAAAAATTCACCATCATTCACTCCATCACTGTCTTGCCAGAAGGGTGCTTTACACTACAGTTTTTAAACTGCAACATTAACACCCCTCCTTCAGAGTGCAGGCACTGTACTTCCCATCTCTAGGACTCAAGTCCGGCCTGCCGGTTTCCCTGAACCCCTTCATAAATGTTACGTTGCTCACACTCCAACAGCACGTCAAGTATTAAAAACCATTTGTCTCCATTCATCCTATCAAATATGCTCACGCATGCTTGCTGGAAGTTCAAGCGCCTCTCACACAAAACCTCCTTTACCCCCCCCCACCCTCCAACCTTTCCTAGACCGACCCCTACCCCGCCTTCCCTCCACTACAGATTGAATTCTCTGCATTATATTCACACCACACATTGCCCTCAGACATGACATCTCCACTGCCTCAACCTTCTCCTCGTTGCAACATTCATCACCCATACTTCACACCGATACAGGAGTGTTGGTATAACTATACTCGCACACTTTCCCCTGTTTGCTTCCATGGACAAAGTTCTTTGTCTCCACAGACTCCTAAGTGCACCACTCACCCTTTTCCCCTCATCAATTCTATGACTCACCTCATCCTTCATAGACCCATCTGCTGACAAGTCCACACCTAAATATCTGATTACATTCACCTCATCCATGCTCTCTCCCTCCAATCTGATATCCAATCTTTCGTTACCCCATTTTTTGTTATCTTTATCACCTTACTCTTTAACATATTCACTTTTAATTTTCTTGTTTTACGTACCCTACCAAATTCATCCACCAACCTCTGCAACTTCTCTTCAAAATCTCCCAAAAGCACAGTGTCATCAGCGAAGTGCAACTGTGACAACTCCCACTTTGTGTCTGATTCTTTATCTTTTAACTCCACGCCTATTGCCAAGACCCGAGCATTCACTTATCTTACAACCCCATCTATAAATATATTGAACAGCCACGGTGACATCACATATCCTTGTCTAAGGCCTACTTTTACTGGGAAATAATCTCCCTCAATAATAATCTCATCAATCCCAGCTGCCTTACCCCTTTCATTCTACCCACTGCCTCACGAACTTCCCCCACACTCACAACTTTCTCTTCCTCACTCCTACAAGACGTTATTCCTCCTTGGCCTATATATATATGTATATATATATATATATATATATATATATATATATATATATATATATATATATATATATATATATATATATATATATATATATATATATATATATATATATGCAAAACAACCACTCTGAAAGAATAGAGAAATTCCAAGCGCTTTCGTGACTACTCACATTATCAAGGAACTATGAAAGTGAAGCATCCAAGGAAGCTATATAAGGGGTCCGGCCAGCACCTCACTATCAGATCCCACAACGGTTAAACACGTGACGCGCGGCGAGCCAACTTGGATAGATCCTTTGCAAAACTCACCCCCAAGCTATTTATTTGTCCAGTGTATTATTAAATTCTTCCCAAATTCTATTAATTATAAATGGATCTAATTTATATAAACCAAAGGAAATATTCATATTATTGTCATAACTGCTTTATATATATATATATATATATAATATATATATATAATATATATATATATATATATATATATATATATATATATATATATATATATATATATATATATACATATATATATATATATATATATATATATATATATATATATATATATATATATATATATATATATATATATATATATATATATATATATATATAACACTTGTCGTGCTTCCTGACAACCCTTATCTATACAAACCCCTGTCATTCACATAGCT
Source organism: Cherax quadricarinatus (assembly GCF_038502225.1). NCBI lineage: Eukaryota > Metazoa > Arthropoda > Malacostraca > Decapoda > Parastacidae > Cherax > Cherax quadricarinatus. The sequence continues at coordinate 17,899,075 of NC_091346.1, forward strand.
TAAACGGGGCTCACTTTTTAATCATTTCTAGAGCTAAACCATGGAGCAAGAAATAAAGTATGGTGGCTTTACCAAGTTGTGGAAGTTTCTGCCTCTCCTTTTTTTTCCAGGGACCCATTGAGAGGCACATGACTCCTTTCTGGCGGAGTGAGAAGGACAGACGAGAAGTAGTGTAGTTCTTTAGAAAAACCTGGTTCCTGATCGATCGTAAGTTGGACTAGCATTTTTTTTTTTTTGGAGGGGGAGGTGGGAATCAAAAATTCGTAGAGAAAAAAATCCAAACTGTAAGATAGATAAAACACTGAAATCTCTCTGTTATTTCCACGATGGAACGTTCAAGCTTTTAAAGCTTGAAACATAAGTTAAACTTTTGTTTTTCTTTGATTACCAAAAATTCCTGGTTCATCAATTCCTCCATCCATCTCCCGGCTTTATAGCATAAATACAGCCTTAATGACCCTCGTACTGCCGATAGATTTTTAAAGTAACAAATTATCATTAAGATTTACTTGTAAATTACATTTACATCTATTAAAAAAGTGAAATGGTAAATGTATTTTGTTTTTAAATATATTTCAATGAATGTCTGAGGGGAAAAAAGTTGACATGAGTTGAGTGTGTGTTTATGACAGTAACTAAAGTTGACCTGACGTTGGGACACAAACAAAGCGATGTTCTCATTGAAGGAGTTGAAATATTCATTTGAAGCTGGGTCATCCAACGCTGCAGCAGCCTGGTGGTGGTGGTGGTGGTACTGGTCGTGGTGGTGATGGTTGAGGTGGTTGGTGGTACTGGTCGTGGCGGTGATGGTTGAGGTGGTGGTGCTGGTCGTGGCGGTGATGGTTGAGGTGGTGGTACTGGTCGTGGTGGTAATGGTTGAGGTGGCGGTTGTGGTGGAGTGTTAATGGAGACGCTGGGAGAACAGTAATGACGGTGCCTTGATGCTGGTAAAGGGTTCTTGATTCAATGAAATGGAGCTGCTCTTCCCATCCGTAGATCAAACCCGATTACCTTTCATTCCCCAGGCGTTGCATGACCCTTATGATCTAAGCACTTCCTATTAATACTACTACTACTACTACTACTACTACTACTACTACTACTACTAATAATAATAATAATAATAATAATAATAATAATAATAATAATAACCCCTCACGCTCTACTTTCTCTAGTACTGCCTACCTTCTTTCCATCTTATTTTCCGTATTTTCCTTCCTGCCTCTCTACATTCCGTTCTCTCTACCTTCCCTAATTCCCTCCCTTCTCTCCCTTCCCTCCCTCCCTACTAACCCTAAAATCTCAATGACGTAGTGACTAATGACCAGCCAGAGACGATAATTCATGACTCCAAAGTTAAATGAGGCATTAATTATGAGCCGAAGATTAAGTTTTGTCGTGTGTAAATGCTACTTGATAGATGGTATGGCTGGCAACAGCTGGTGGGAACGTTGGCGCCATCAACATTGATGTCGACGGCTGGTATTGGTGGTGTCTGTAGGTGGTACTGGCAGCTGGTGGAGGTATTGGTGGTGTCTGAAGGTGGTATTGGCAACTGGTGGAAGTATTGGTGGTGTCTGAAGGTAGTAACAACAGCTAATGAAGTTGTCATTGCTACATTCGTCAGGCAAGAAGTATCACTTTACACGGGTCTTTATCCATGATAACCCGTTCAACAGTATCGTTGATCCGATGTAGGGGGCTCAGTTGTGATGTCTTCTAGCACCTATGTATCAGCGGTCGCCGTTGGCTCCATGACGGATCATGACAGAGAGACCACTGGTCGGAGTTAATGGTCTGTGTTGGATTCCAGCACTTGGTGAAGTCAAGTCTAAAGTCAGCTTATATGGGTCATGAAATAAGTTAAAAAATGCCTTCATGGGTTAGGTGACATTTATAGACGAAGAACTCACAAGAGAGTCTGTCAGAACTTACATCTTCGTAAAGAGTATGATAAATGGTGCACTGGAAACTCTCACTCTCTCCACACCACATAGCCAAGAGCTATGAATCGACCCCTGCAACCACAAATAGGTGAGTGAGTACGCACACACACTCACATATACATACTTTTATTCACATTTAATCCTAACATTTAAGAAAAACAATAGACAGCCATCATTCTATGCGAGTGTAATTAGTAAGTAACGGAAAAGATAATCAAAGGAAGAGTGATGGAGCACCTAGTAAAGAGCAGCGTCATCAACAGCAACCAGCATGATTGCAGAGATGGTAAAAACCAGTCTCACAAACCAGCTTGAATTTACTGACAAAATAAAAGAAAGACAAGAGTCAGAGGGATGGTTGCACAGCATATTCATGAACTGGAATAACGCATTTGACGCAGTTCCGTAGAAGCGACTGGTAAAGGAGCTGGAGGAATAGGCAGAAATAACAGGGTAGGCGCCACAACGAATCAAGGAATGCCTAACAGGAAGAAAACAGGGATTATCAATGAAGTATTATTGGAGTGGGCAAGTTTAAGGAGCGGGGTTCCGCAAGGCTCATTACTGGGATATTTGCTGTTACTAATGTACGTGAACGACTTGCTGGAAGAGAATCCGAATGATCCCTGTTTGCAGATATGAGACCGATAATTATCACATATAACAAAAGAGAACAAGGAAAGGCTAACTGAAACAATACACAAATAACCTGCACATAGGAGACAGAAACTTACGACGACGTTTCGGTCTGACCAACAAATGTAAGATTATGAAAAGTGGGGAAAGACTTAGAAAACCAGAAACGTCATATAGACATTAGGAACAAGATCTGCAATCCTCAGGAAGAAGGACCTCGAGGTGCTCAAAGCGCCAAACACATCACTGAAGCAACCATCCAGAGAATAGCTCAGCAACAAATCTTGCAAATCTAATATTAGCTTTCAAGATTCTCAACAAATCATTCACATTACTTTACGCTGAATATGTCAGGTCTATCTTGGAGTATGCAGCACCACCATAGAGCCTGTCTAAAATATAGAAAAGTGCAAAGGTATGAAATATGAGGCCTGAGTACATGAGAGGACAAATAGACCTGAGAACATAAGAGGACAAATAGACCTGACAACATTAGAGTACATTAGAGGAAATATAGACCAGGGGAAATATGAAAACGACGTACAGAATACTCAGAGGAATTAATGGGGTTGACAGGGACATGCTGTTGAGGAGGCGAGAAACAGGTACATAACGGCACAGTTGAAGACTGAAAACACAAATGAGTCCCGGGTATGTCAGGAAGCATTTCTTCAGCTTTAGAATGAGCAGGAAGTGATACGGCCACAACAACGAAGATCTATACCCAGCATTAAGAATATATACGATAGGGCGTACGAGGCCACGAGCGAGTAAACCCAGTAACAGGCCCAAGAGCTGAGACCCTACCACTGCAACTGCAAATAAGAGCTCCATATTCTTCATCATTGTCACGCTTTCTCACGTTAAATACGAGACGATAAGGTTGTCAAATACACACACTAGAGAGACATTGCCAGGGGCATTAGGTTATAGAAGGGAAGGATAATAGAGACCATCAGGATATTGCCTCTCTCTTGCCCTCCACTTCTGTGAAATTTCACTCATTTAATTTCGTGAGTGTCTGAGGATAGGGAGAACAATATTGCCTCTGAGTGCAAATACTAAGATGGTGGGGATGGTGGTGATGGTGGTGATGGTGGGGATGGTGGGAGCAGTGGTAGTAGTTGTGGTGGTGGCCGGATAAACAAGGGACATTGGTATACCTGGGGCGTGTTTTGGGGGTCAACGCCCCCTCAGCTCGGTCCATGACCAGGCCTCGCTGTAGATCAGAGCCTGATCAACCATGCTATTACTGCTGCCCGCCCGCAAACCGACGTACGAACCACAGCCCGGCTGGTCAGGTACTGACTTCAGGTGCCTGTCCAGCTCCCTCTTGAAGACAGTCAAGGTTGCTGATAATGGCTGCAGAAGTAGTGAAAGTCTTGCTGGTGAGAATATCAGCTTTTCTAATCCCTATCATAAGGATTCAAGTATTCTTAAGATCCCCATGCTGCACACAGCCTACATAACCCTAGTGTAGTCGATTGGCTTTAAAATCAATGAACCAACTAGCCATCTGTGTGTACAAATTGGTGAGCACGTCCGCAGAGACAAGTGCACACACACAAAACATTACCCAGGGGAAATTTGGCATAAGCATTGTGAAACAAGAACTCAAGGAGAGATGTGTCGTGGCCACATATCATTACACTCACTGTAGCCTCCACCCTTTTATTTCTTCCCTGGTTGACGGTATTAGTTTTGTGTTTTTGTCTGTTTTTGGAGAGAGAGAGAGAGAGAGAGAGAGAGAGAGAGAGAGAGAGAGAGAGAGAGAGAGAGAGAGAGGGAGAGAGAGAGAGAGAGAGGGAGAGTGTGCCAACACGCCAATTACCTGTCTAGTCAGGGATTCAAGCTTACTACTACTACTACTACTACTACTACTACCACTACTACTACTACTACTACTACTACTACTACTACTACTACTACTACTACTACTAATAATAATAATAATAATAATAATAATAATAATTATAAAAATAATGACTTATACTAATAGGGAAACTGATTTTGAAGGGTATTTAGTGTCTTAGTAACTCTCCAGAGCGGTTGGTCCTACTGAGTGAGACTCACTCTTGCCGTCTAGCAGAGAACATCAGTAATCCGAATCTCAGATTTTGCATTTGTTGCATAGGTTCTCTCCTGATAAACCCTCAGGGGACTCTTGTGGTTAAACCCTCCGGGGGACTCTTTTGATTAACCCTGGGGACTGATTGCATATAATATCAACAACTGCATCAGTGGTCAGTCCAATTTATGTCTGAATTTAATTATTATTATTAATTATTATTATTATCATTATTGTTATAAATTATTATGATGATTAATAATTATTATAATTATTATTTTTATTACTATTATTATTATTCATGGAAAGCAGTAGATTCATAGGGGTGATACAGAGCTTGAGGAATGGGTAGTAATCCCCATTAATCAAGAGACTTCACCGGTATCAAGGCCGGTGAGGGAGAACGACTGTCGGAGAAGAGAAGAAGGAAAAAAATCTGAATTAAATGGTGAGAGTCATTTAAAATTCTTCACGAGCTGATCCCAACCCCAAAAATAAGAAAGTTTAGAGGGAATATGAAAGTAAGTTTAATAATTTTTAGCCGCGTCTCTTGGCTCGGGGAAAGTACTGATGAATTTGTAAACTTATATTCCTAGAAACACTCCATAAATGATTATGTTAAAGGAGATGATGATAAGAGTTAAAAAAATCTAAGTAGTAGTAGTAGTAGTAGTAGTAGTAGTAGTAGTAGTAGTAGTAGTAGTAGTAGTAGTAGTAGTAATAGTAGTAGTAGTAGTAGTAGCAGTAGTAGTAGTAGTAGCATTAGTAGTAGTAGTAGTAGTAGTAGTAGTAGTAGTAGCATTAGTAGTAGTAGTAGTAGTAGTAGTAGTAGTAGTAGTAGTAGTAGTAGTAGCAGTAGTAGTAATAGTAGTAGTAGTAGTGGTAGTAGTAGTAGCAGTAATAATAATAATAATAATAATAATAATAATAATAATAACGATAACAACGACAACAACAGCAATAATAATAATAATAATAATAATAATAATAATAATAATAATAATAATAATAATAATAATAAAGACAATAAAAATAATAATAATAATAATAATAATAATAATAATAAAAATAATAATAATAATAATAATAATAATAATAATAATAATAATAATAATAAAGACAATAATAATAATAATAATAATAATAATAATAATAATAATAATAACTTCTGCTACTACTAAGAATAATAATAATAATTTCTGCTCCTACTGCTAGTAATTGTAATATAAAACTACTGCTACCCCTACTGCTACTATTACTACTTCTAATAATAATAACTTCTGCTACTACTACCCCTACTATTATTACTACTATTTCTAATGTTACACCTACTAGGCGTTAACTCAGCCTTGCTTCCTGCGCCTCGACCTGTACACTGTACACACCCGCTGTGTCATCTCAATGTTTCTACCGCTTGTAAAATCTCCTGGAGAGCGAAACATAGCAACAACGTCTCACTAGTTGCTCTTGTGTCGCTTTGCCTGTCCTAGTCTCAGTTATTTTACCAATATTAATGCAAATGATCCCTGCTGAGGAGGCTAAAATGGCAAGAGAAATTTTAAAAGAGTGGCAAACAGAGAGACAGTAATGGACGCACTCGGGCTATGTGTCTCAATGGTTTTACGGAGATAAATGGCCTGAATGACATTTTATGGTTGGCCTCTTCCTCAATCATACTTTCTAGGTAAAGTATGATTTATTAAAGGGCAGCTTTCATGTATTTTAAGTAGGTAAATGGCCTTAATGAATTTTTTTTTTGTTATTTTGTGGTCGGCTTCCAGCAGGATCTCGCTTTCAGGATTAATTGTGATGCATTAAAGAGTAAGTTTCATGTGCTTTAAATTGGATGATGACCTTTACGGTTTTTTACAACTAATCTACAAATTGGATATAAATTTTTAGAGAAAGTATCGATTCGTGCTGGACAGCTGTCAAGGTGAGATGTTATTTATCTTATTTAACTCTGTGTTTACAAAGTCCATTACAGGTTTTAAAAATTTATTGAAGACACTGGTTACAAATATGGAAATACTATTTTCTGTGTATAATAGCCGAATTAATATAACTTTTTAATACAACTTCGAGATTGTGTATTCTTTTCTAGTGTTTCGTAAGTTATCTAATAATATTCTGGTTTATTCTTCGTACTAGCCAAGTGAGTAAGTTTATTTAGGTATATTAGATAATAATTATAAATGATAATTGTCATGCAAGGTAACATTTGCGTAATTTATCTAGGATGATGCAATAAAGGTCAAATAAAGTTACATGTTTATATTGTGATAATTGATCCCACTAGAGGTAGAGGAAGGATCGCCAGGACGGATCCTGGCCTGGCGGTAACCCTCCAGTGATCGCACTGATCCTTGATACACTGAGAATTTTTGGATGCCATCATTTACTCTAGTACCGAACGTTTTAATGTCAACAAATGGTGTCTGGAAAGCAATCTTTTATATACTCCTACTAAAAGGCTTAAAGGCGTAATATTGCCAATCCATCTGTCAGGAAATTTAATGTTAATATAACCTCCACACAGTCACTCTCCTGTGTGGTAGTGCACCGTCTCGCTGGAGAATGTATTAATGTTGGTAGAATTACCGACAATATGTTAAGTATAAGGACACAAGTGTAAACAGTGTGACACAGTAAAATGTCACATTAGTTGCACTTGTGTCCTTTTGCTTGCTAGGAATGATGTCTGGCTGTGATGCAGGTGACCGGGTGAAGGCATTTTTCTCAGCTGCAACAGTTGCATATCTTTACTGTCAACAAAGATAATCCCGCATGTTTCTTGCTTATCTAAATGCCAGTGTTACAGACCATTAATATAATGAGGAATAAATCCATAACATACTAAGTTACACAGTTTCCTTCATGTTTGGCTGAAGAAAGAAGAGTGAGCTTAGAACTATTTCATACGTTAGTTCACACAAAAGAGTTCACAGGACTACAAACGACTACAATCACTGTGGAACAACTGAAAAAAAAAACCGACAAAAGGTTAATAAGGCTGAATGCTGATACTGTTATTATATTTACATGAGCAAAATTCGTGTGGGTGAGGCAGCGCGTGGACTGGTGGAGGCTCGATTCTTGATCCTCCAGCAGCGAGACAGATACACTGCTCTCCCAGCGGGGCATTAAGAGAGGCGGTAAATCTTCAGGCTCTTTGACGATGCCTCGTGTATCTCTCCTCAAGATGATGCTGGTACAGCAGTTATTTACTCCATGCTGTTTCACATGTACGTTGAAGAACATAGATTCTTTGCATGAGGAAAGAAAATGTATATGCAAACACGTACACGAACACACACACACACACACACACACACACACACACACACACACACACACACACACACATGAAATAATTATATCACTCTCACACTGACCCTTAATAGAGCACACGAGAACCCAGCCAACCTACACATTTAGAATATTTGCAAGATTAATCACTCTAATGGACTGGTAATGCAGTATTAACCGAGCCAGGATATCTGAGCATACACTGCTTGCTATCACTATATCCAGGGAGGCCTTATATATCAGGTTCAATCATTCAGGGAGGCAATTTCCCGTATTTATCATGTTCAATCATCCAGGGAGGCGGTTTCCCATATTAATCATCCTTAATCATACAGACTTTTTGGCATGAAGTACAGACTTCTTCGTGTGAGATGTAGACTAAAGGATGTAGAAACACAGTCCAATAGATAGTTACAAGAGCCAGATAGGCAGGTAGGCTGGCAGACAGTCACAGGGACAGAGGCAGGTAGGCTGGTAGACAATTACAAGAACAGAGGCAGGTAGGCTGGCAGACAGTCACAAGAACAGAGAGGCAAGTAGGCTAGCAGACAGTCACGCGAACCAGAGAGGTAGGTAGGCTGGCAGACAGTCACGTGAACCAGAGAGGCAGGTAGGCTAGTAGACAATCACAAGAACAGAGAGGCATGTAGGCTGGCAGTCACAAGAACAGGGAGGCAGATAGGCTGGCAGACATTCACGCAAACCAGAGAGACAGGTAAGCTGGCAGAGCCACAGAAACAGAGAGACAGGTAGGCTGGCAGCCACAAGAACAGAGAGGCACGTAGGGTGGCAGACAGTCAAGATAGACAGACAGAGGGAGGTGGAGACCACCAGCAGGATGTGTCTGCTTCTGGATGGAAGAGTCATCAACATTTTTACTGCTTACTTTTTATATTTTTCTCTTTCCTTTAGTAGTCATATCTCAGTCAACATTTTTTTCCTCTTGTGTCTGCTTCTAAAGTTTTCGTTTTTGTGTGTACGCCTTTATGTGTGTGTGTGTGTGTGTGAGAGAGAGAGAGAGAGAGAGAGAGAGAGAGAGAGAGAGAGAGAGAGAGAGAGAAAGAAAAAGAGAAAGAGAAAGAGAGAGGGACAGAGCGCTAAACCTCCTGGGGATCTTTTATCACGTAGACTGAGAGAATGTCATCGTGTAAGATTACACAGAGACCAGAGCAATGGCCGGCCTGGGTCTCTCTATGATGTGAGGACCTTGACTGTCACTGCTCCACCGAGGTCTCACGATACTCCACCGAGGCCTCACGATACTCCACCTAGGTCTTACGATACTCCACCTAGGTCTTACGATACTCCACCGAGGCCTCACGATACTCCACCGAGGCCTCACGATACTCCACCTAGGTCTTACGATACTCCACCTAGGTCTTACGATACTCCACCGAGGCCTTACGATACTCCACCGAGGCCTCACGATACTCCACCTAGGTCTTACGATGCTCCACCTAGGTCTTACGATACTCCACCGAGGCCTTACGATACTCCACCGAGGCCTCAAGATACTCCACCTAGGTCTTACGATACTCCACCTAGGTCTTACGATATTCCACCTAGGTCTCACGATACTCCACCTAGGTCTTACGATACTCCACCGAGGCCTCACGATACTCCACCTAGGTCTCACGATACTCCACCTAGGTCTTACGATACTCCACCTAGGTCTCATGATACTCCACCGAGGTCTCACGATACTCCACCTAGGTCTTACGATACTCCACCTAGGTCTTACGATACTCCACCGAGGCCTTACGATACTCCACCGAGGCCTCACGATACTCCACCTAGGTCTTACGATACTCCACCTAGGTCTTACGATATTCCACCTAGGTCTTACGATATTCCACCTAGGTCTTACGATATTCCACCTAGGTCTCACGATACTCCACCTAGGTCTTACGATACTCCACCGAGGCCTTACGATACTCCACCGAGGAATCACGATACTCCACCTAGGTCTTACGATATCCACCTAGGTCTCATGATACTCCACCGAGGTCTCACGATACTCCACCTAGGTCTCACGATACCCCACCTAGGTCTCATGATACTCCACCGAGGTCTCACGATACTCCACCTAGGTCTCACGATACTCCACCTAGGTCTTACGATACTCCACCGAGGCCTCACGATACTCCACCGAGGCCTCACGATACTCCACCTAGGTCTTACGATACTCCACCTAGGTCTTACGATACTCCACCGAGGCCTTACGATACTCCACCGAGGCCTCACGATACTCCACCTAGGTCTTACGATACTCCACCTAGGTCTTACGATATTCCACCTAGGTCTCACGATACTCCACCTAGGTCTTACGATACTCCACCGAGGCCTCACGATACTCCACCTAGGTCTCACGATACTCCACCTAGGTCTTACGATACTCCACCTAGGTCTCATGATACTCCACCGAGGTCTCACGATACTCCACCTAGGTCTTACGATACTCCACCTAGGTCTTACGATACTCCACCGAGGCCTTACGATACTCCACCGAGGCCTCACGATACTCCACCTAGGTCTTACGATACTCCACCTAGGTCTTACGATATTCCACCTAGGTCTTACGATACTCCACCTAGGTCTTACGATATTCCACCTAGGTCTCACGATACTCCACCTAGGTCTTACGATACTCCACCGAGGCCTTACGATACTCCACCGAGGAATCACGATACTCCTCCTAGGTCTTACGATATCCACCTAGGTCTCATGATACTCCACCGAGGTCTCACGATACTCCACCTTGGTCTCACGATACTCCACCTAGGTCTTACGATACTCCACCTAGGTCTCATGATACTACACCGAGGTCTTACGATACTCCACCTAGGTCTCACGATACTCCACCTAGGTCTTACGATACTCCACCTAGGTCTCATGATACTCCACCGAGGTCTTACGATACTCCACCTAGGTCTTACGATACTCCACCTAGGTCTTATGATACTCCACCTAGGTCTCATAATACTCCACCGAGGTCTTACGATACTCAACCGAGGTCTCACGATACTCCACCGAGATCTCACGATACTCCACCGAGGTCTTACGATACTCCTCCGATAGTCTTAGGATACTCCATCCAGGTCTTACGAGACACTAGGCATCTTCAACTCATTTTATATATTACAATACTTACATCTTCAACTCATGCTGTCATAGCCCTTACATCTTCATCTCACGCTTTCTTGAAGACGGTATTAACGAATGCTATAAATAACAATCGTCTTATTGCCATTTCACGAGTCATGATGGTAGTAGGGAAAGAGGATGATTTCTCTTGCGAGGATCCGGTATATTATTGATGGTATATAACACCGACACGTTGAAGAATAAGACACATGTGCAACATCTGGGTGATTTCTCGGTAATGGAGATATCCAAATGTTGCAGAAGTATGTTATTGCTTACCAAGGCTCAGGTCATATAACTCACGGAGTGGAGATTTTGGTTATTTGAGTGAGGTTAGCAAGTCCACCACTATGACTCACGAAATCATAATGACACGAGTGTAAACAAACCATACCATGGATGGGGATAAAACTCGCGGTCAGAGAATCATGAAACTCCAGACCGACGCGTTAGTCCACCACCAATGGAAATACATTAGAAAAAGTGTGGATGAGTTTACCACCCTGTTTATGAGTTAAACAAGGAGTTAAGTAATGATTGTCAGGAAATAGGACTAGTGTTTCCTGACGCTGGTCTTAGTTATATGATGACCCGCAGTTGGAGCTTTTGGTCATCTGACCGAGGCCTTCCAATGGCTTACCGGTCCACCCCTTTAAAAACTAAGATAGAAGTACCTCCACAATAACCAGGATTATGATAACTGGGAAGCACTAAGCTTATTGAGTGTTATGCTTCAGCAGGGGAATGGATGATAATCAGATGTGAACCAATGACGAAAAGGGTAATCTCAATTCCTTGAATCAAGAGCCCTTCACTATCATCATGGCACCCGTATGGAAAGTACACGAACGACGTAGTGGTGTTCATTCTTCAGGAAACATTTAAGTGTCTCTTGCCACATCTCTTTCTCTGATGATAACACAGTAAGTGGTTCAATATCCAGTGGTTACCCCAGCTACTTTTATCACTACACTTGAAAAAATATTCATCATATATAATCGAAATACGTAATTAAAATAAGTTTCCTGATTTTCCTCAATAATATTAAAGGTAAAAATATTTTTCACAAAAAATACAAAGTGTGTTCTTTGTCAGGTTAACAATTTAACTTAATTTTGGACAAACGTATGAGTGAGTTAGGGTTGTGCGGGATCTGTTTATGTGGGGTGTTGTCACCTTCTCTGAGTGAGGTGTTGTTACCTTCTCTGTGTGAGGTGTTGTTACCTTCTCTGAGTGAGGTGTTGTCACCTCTGAGTGAGGTGTTGTTACCTTCTCTGACTGAGGTGTTGTCACCTCTGAGTGAGGTGTTGTTACCTTCTCTGACTGAGGTGTTGTTACCTTCTCTGACTGAGGTGTTGTTACCTTCTCTGACTGAGGTGTTGTCACCTTCTCTGACTGAGGTGTTGTTACCTTCTCTGAGTGAGGTGTTGTTACCTTCTCTGACTGAGGTGTTGTCACCTCTGAGTGAGGTGTTGTCACCTTCTCTGACTGAGGTGTTGTTACCTTCTCTGACTGAGGTGTTGTTACCTTCTCTGAGTGAGGTGTTGTTACCTTCTCTGACTGAGGTGTTGTCACCTCTGAGTGAGGTGTTGTTACCTTCTCTGACTGAGGTGTTGTTACCTTCTCTGAGTGAGGTGTTGTTACCTTCTCTGACTGAGGTGTTGTTACCTTCTCTGACTGAGGTGTTGTTACCTTCTCTGAGTGAGGTGTTGTTACCTTCTCTGACTGAGGTGTTGTTACCTTCTCTGACTGAGGTGTTGTTACCTTCTCTGAGTGAGGTGTTGTTACCTTCTCTGACTGAGGTGTTGTTACCTTCTCTGACTGAGGTGTTGTTACCTTCTCTGACTGAGGTGTTGTTACCTTCTCTGACTGAGGTGTTGTTACCTTCTCTGACTGAGGTGTTGTTACCTTCTCTGAGTGAGGTGTTGTTACCTTCTCTGACTGAGGTGTTGTTACCTTCTCTGAGTGAGGTGTTGTTACCTTCTCTGACTGAGGTGTTGTTACCTTCTCTGAGTGAGGTGTTGTTACCTTCTCTGACTGAGGTGTTGTTACCTTCTCTGACTGAGGTGTTGTTACCTTCTCTGACTGAGGTGTTGTTACCTTCTCTGACTGAGGTGTTGTTACCTTCTCTGAGTGAGGTGTTGTTACCTTCTCTGACTGAGGTGTTGTTACCTTCTCTGAGTGAGGTGTTGTTACCTTCTCTGACTGAGGTGTTGTTACCTTCTCTGAGTGAGGTGTTGTTACCTTCTCTGAGTGAGGTGTTGTTACCTTCTCTGACTGAGGTGTTGTTACCTTCTCTGACTGAGGTGTTGTTACCTTCTCTGACTGAGGTGTTGTTACCTTCTCTGACTGAGGTGTTGTTACCTTCTCTGACTGAGGTGTTGTTACCTTCTCTGACTGAGGTGTTGTTACCTTCTCTGACTGAGGTGTTGTTACCTTCTCTGACTGAGGTGTTGTTACCTTCTCTGAGTGAGGTGTTGTCACCTCTGAGTGGGGTGTTGTCACCTCTGAGTGAGGGGTTTCCACCTTCTCTGAGTGTCCCATGAACAACACATCGAGAGTTATATCGTAAGTGTTGGTTGTTGCTTGATTAAAGGAAGTTTAAAGTCTATCAACTACACTAAGGTCATTAAGGCTGTACAGTAACCTTTTTCCCTTCAGACAAGAATACTTTATAAATTAAAATGTTGATAAAACTCTCTCGGTAAGGCTTGAACTATTAACTAGTCACACTAACACTCGAAGGTAAGGGAGCCAGTATATATAACTTCGTGTGTTAGTGTGACTAGTTAATAGTTCGAGTCTGACCGAAATGTCGTGATAAAGTTTCTTTCTCTTATGTTATTTGTGTATTGTTCCAGTCACGGTATTGTGCCTTTGTTCCAGTCACAGTATTATGCCTCTGTTCCAGTCACAGTATTGTGCCTCTGTTCCAGTCACAGTATTGTGCCTTTATTCCAGTCACGGTATTGTGCCTTTGTTCCAGTCACGGTATTGTGCCTTTGTTCCAGTCACGGTATTGTGCCTTTGCTCCAGTCGCGGTATTGTGCCTTTTTTCCAGACACAGTATTGTGCCTTTGTTCCAGTCACGGTTTTGTGCCTTTGTTCCAGTCACAGCATTGTGCCTTTGTTCCAGTCACAATATTGTGCCTTTGTTCCAGTCATGGTATGGTGCCTTTGTTCCAGTCACGGTATTGTGCCTTTGTTCCAGTCACAGTATTGTGCTTTTATTACAGTCACGATATTGTGCCTTTGTTCCAGTCACGGCATCGTGCCTTTGTTCCAGTCAGAGTATTATGCCTTTGTTCCAGTCATGGTATGGTGCCTTTGTTCCAGTCACGGTATTGTGCCTCTGTTCCAGTCACAGTATTGTGCTTTTATTCCAGTCACGATATTGTGCCTTTGTTCCAGTCACGGCATCGTGCCTTTGTTCCAGTCAGAGTATTATGCCTTTGTTCCAGTCACGATATTGTGCCTTTGTTCCAGTCACGGTATTGTGCCTTTGTTCCAGTCAGAGTATTGTGCTTTTATTCCAGTCACGATATTGTGCCTTTGTTCCAGTCAGAGTATTATGCCTTTGTTCCAGTCACGATATTGTGCCTTTGTTCCAGTTACGGTATTGTGCCTTTGTTCCAGTCACGGTATTGTGCCTTTGTTCCAGTCATGGTATTGTGCCTTTGTTCCAGTCACAGTATTGTGCCTTTGTTCCAGTCACAGTATTGTGCCTTTGTTCCAGTCACGGTATTGTGCCTTTGTTGCAGTCACGGTATTGTGCCTTTGTTCCAGTCAAGGTATTGTGCCTTTGTTGCAGTCACGGTATTGTGCCTTTGTTCCAGACACAGTATTGTGCCTTTGTTGCAGTCACGGTATTGTGCCTTTGTTCCAGTCACGGTATTGTGCCTTTATTCCAGTCACAGTATTGTGCATTTGTTCCAGTCACGGTATTGTGCCTTTGTTCCAGTCACGGTATTGTGCCTTTGTTCCAGTCACAGTATTGTGCCTTTGTTCCAGTCACGGTATTGTGCTTTTATTCCAGTCACGATATTGTGCGTTTGTTCCAGTCACGGTATCGTGCCTTTGTTCCAGTCAGAGTATTGTGCCTTTGTTCCAGTCACGATATTGTGCCTTTGTTCCAGTCACGGTATTGTGCCTTTCTTCCAGTCACGGTATTGTGCCTTTGTTCCAGTCACGGTATTGTGCCTTTGTTCCAGTCACAGTATTGTGCCTTTGTTCCAGTCAGAGTATTGTGCCTTTGTTCCAGTCACGGTATTGTGCCTTTGTTCCAGTCACGGTATTGCGCCTTTGTTCCAGTCACGGTATTGTGCCTTTGTTCCAGTCACAGTATTGTGCCTTTGTTCCAGTCACAGTATTGTGCCTTTGTTCCAGTCACGGTATTGTGCCTTTGTTCCAGTCACGGTATTGTGCCTTTGTTCCAGTCACGGTATTGTGCCTTTGTTCCAGTCACGGTATTGTGCCTTTGTTCCAGTCACAGTATTGTGCCTTTGTTCCAGTCACAGTATTGTGCCTTTGTTCCAGTCACAGTATTGTGCCTTTGTTCCAGTCACAGTATTGTGCCTTTGTTCCAGTCACAGTATTGTGCCTTTGTTCCAGTCACGGTATTGTGCCTTTGTTCCAGTCACGGTATTGTGCCTTTGTTCCAGTCACGGTATTGTGCCTTTGTTCCAGTCACAGTATTGTGCCTTTGTTCCAGTCACAGTATTGTGCCTTTGTTCCAGTCACAGTATTGTGCCTTTGTTCCAGTCACAGTATTGTGCCTTTGTTCCAGTCACAGTATAGTGCCTTTGTTCTTTATTATAATTATTATTGTTATAATTAATAGTAGCAATGGCAACAGCAGCAGCAGCAGCAACAGTAGTAGTAGTAGTAGTAGTAGTAGTAGTAGTAGTAGTAGTAGTAGTAGTAGCAGTAGTAGTAGCAGTAGTAGCAGTAAAGTGTGTATGTTGGTATAAAAGAAACATAAAAATCAGACACGTGGTGATAGTCATGTTCCTTAAAAAGCTTGAGACATAATCTTGAAGCCATCAACAATATAAATCTACGAGGTGGGGAGCAGCTGCTCTACATACCAGCACGTCCCCTTAATGTCCAACACGGGAGCTGGGAATTTCAATGTATTCCTGGAGGGTGCATCAACATTCACAGCGTTCGGCCCAAAATTGGATTTATCGCCGAGGGAAAACGATTTTGGCGATCTTCAGAGAAATTGGTCAATCCGGTATGCCCTAAAAATATGCTGGCAGTATTTCACGTGCCTGAAATCTTGTTGGTCAACGGGGTTTGAAGCCTGTCCACTACACGAGGGTTATTAAGGTTTCACTTAACCTGTTCACCACCGACAAAGAATTCTATAAATCCCTTAGAAAGGGTTTTAAATGTTTTTTTACTATATATATATAATATATATACATATATATATATAATATAATATATATATATATATTATATATATATATATATATATATATATATATATATATATATATATATATATATATATATATATATATATATATATTTTTTTTTTTTTTCTTTTTTTTTTATTCAACAAGTCGGCCGTCTCCCACCGAGGCAGGGTGACCCAAAAAAGAAAGAAAATCCCCAAAAAGAAAATACTTTCATCATCATTCAACACTTTCACCACACTCGCACATTATCACTGTTTTTGCAGAGGTGCTCAGAATACAACAGTTTAGAAGCATACACATATAAAGATACACAACATATCCCTCCAAACTGCCAATATCCCAAACCCCTCCTTTAAAGTGCAGGCATTGTACTTCCCATTTCCAGGACTCAAGTCCGACTATATGAAATTAACCGGTTTCCCTGAATCCCTTCACTAAATATTACCCTGCTCACACTCCAACAGATCGTCAGGTCCCAAGTACCATTCGTCTCCATTCACTCCTATCTAACACGCTCACGCACGCTTGCTGGAAGTCCAAGCCCCTTGCCCACAAAACCTCCTTTACCCCCTCTCTCCAACCCTTTCGAGGACGACCCCTACCCCGCCTTCCTTCCCCTATAGATTTATATGCTTTCCATGTCATTCTACTTTGATCCATTCTCTCTAAATGACCAAACCACCTCAACAACCCCTCTTCTGCCCTCTGACTAATACTTTTATTAACTCCACACCTTCTCCTAATTTCCACACTCCGAATTTTCTGCATAATATTTACACCACACATTGCCCTTAAACAGGACATCCCCACTGCCTCCAACCGTCTCCTCGCTACTGCATTTACCACCCAAGCTTGACACCCATATAAGAGTGTTGGTACTACTATACTTTCATACATTCCCTTCTTTGCCTCCATAGATAACGTTTTTTGACTCCACATATACCTCAACGCACCACTCACCTTTTTTCCCTCATCAATTCTATGATTAACCTCATCCTTCATAAATCCATCCGCCGACACGTCAACTCCCAAGTATCTGAAAACATTCACTTCTTCCATACTCCTCCTCCCCAATTTGATATCCAATTTTTCTTTATCTAAATCATTTGACACCCTCATCACCTTACTCTTTTCTATGTTCACTTTCAACTTTCTACCTTTACACACATTCCCAAACTCATCCACTAACCTTTGCAATTTTTCTTTAGAATCTCCCATAAGCACAGTATCATCAGCAAAAAGTAACTGTGTCAATTCCCATTTTGAATTTGATTCCCCAAAATTTAATCCCACCCCTCTCCCGAACACCCTAGCATTTACTTCCTTTACAACCCCATCTATAAATATATTAAACAACCATGGTGACATTACACATCCCTGTCTAAGACCTACTTTTACCGGGAAGTAGTCTCCCTCTCTTCTACACACCCTAACCTGAGCCTCACTATCCTCATAAAAACTCTTTACAGCATTTAATAACTTACCACCTATTCCATATACTTGCAACATCTGCCACATTGCTCCTCTATCCACTCTATCATATGCCTTTTCTAAATCCATAAATGCAATAAAAACTTCCCTACCTTTATCTAAATACTGTTCACATATATGCTTCAATGTAAACACTTGATCTACACATCCCCTACCCACTCTGAAACCTCCTTGCTCATCCGCAATCCTACATTCTGTCTTACCTCCAATTCTTTCAATTATAACCCTACCGTACACTTTTCCTGGTATACTCAATAAGCTTATTCCTCTATAATTTTTACAGTCTCTTTTGTCCCCTTTCCCTTTATATAAAGGGACTATACATGCTCTCCGCCAATCCCTAGGTACCTTCCCCTCTTTCATACATTTATTAAACAAAAGTACCAACCACTCCAACACTATATCCCCCCTGCTTTTAACATTTCTGTCATGATCCCATCAGTTCCAGCTGCTTTACCCCCTTTCATTTTACGTAATGCCTCACGTACCTCCCCCACACTTACATTCTGCTCTTCTTCACTCCTAAAAGATGTTATACCTCCCTGACCAGTGCATGAAATTACTGCCTCTGTTTCTTCCTTAACATTTAAAAGTTCCTCAAAATATTCTCGCCATCTACCCAATACCTCCATCTCCCCATCTACTAACTCCCCTATATATATATATATATATATATATATATATATATATATATATATATATATATATATATATATATATATATATATATATATATATATTTTATTATCACACTGGCCGATTCCCACCAAGGCAGGGTGGCCCGAAAAAGAAAAACTTTCACCATCATTCACTCCATCACTGTCTTGCCAGAAGGGTGCTTTACACTACAGTTTTTAAACTGCAACATTAACACCCCTCCTTCAGAGTGCAGGCACTGTACTTCCCATCTCCAGGACTCAAGTCCGGCCTGCCGGTTTCCCTGAACCCCTTCATAAATGTTACTTTGCTCACA
>NC_091346.1:17923067-17948067 GCF_038502225.1 Cherax quadricarinatus
CCAGTATTCTAAAGACCCACCAGTATTCTAGACACCCACCAGTAGTCTAAAGACCCACCAGTATTCTAAAGACCCACCAGTATTCTAAAGACCCACCAGTACTCTGAAGACCCACCAGTATTCTAAAAACCCACCAGTACTCTGAAGACCCACCAGTATTCTAAAGACCCACCAGTACTCTGAAGACCCACCAGTATTCTAAAGACCCACCAGTACTCTGAAGACCCACCAGTATTCTAAAGACCCACCAGTATTCTAAAGACCTACCAGTATTCTAGACACCCACCAGTATTCTAGACACCCACCAGTATTCTAAAGACCCACCAGTATTCTAAAGACCCACCAGTATTCTAAAGACCTACCAGTATTCTAAAGACACACCAGTATTCTAGACACCCACCAGTATTCTAAAGACCTACCAGTATTCTAGACACCCACCAGTATTCTAGACACCCACCAGTATTCTAAAGACCCACCAGTATTCTAAAGACCCACCAGTATTCTAAAGACCTACCAGTATTCTAAAGACCCACCAGTATTCTAGACACCCACCAGTATTCTAAAGACCCACCAGTATTCTAAAGACCTACCAGTATTCTAAAGACCCACCAGTATTCTAGACACCCACCAGTATTCTAGACACCCACCAGTATTCTAAAGACCCACCAGTATTCTAAAGACCCACCAGTATTCTAAAGACCCACCAGTATTCTAAAGACCCACCAGTATTCTAAAGACCCACCAGTATTCTAAAGACCCACCAGTATTCTAGACACCCACCAGTAGTCTAAAGACCCACCAGTATTCTAAAGACCCACCAGTATTCTAAAGACCCACCAGTATTCTAAAGACCCACCAGTACTCTGAAGACCCACCAGTACTCTGAAGACCCACCAGTATTCTAAAGACTCACCAGTATTCTAAAGACCCACCAGTATTCTAAAGACCCACCAGTATTCTAAAGACCCACCAGTACTCTGAAGACCCACCAGTATTCTAAAGACCCACCAGTATTCTAGACACCCACCAGTATTCTAAAGACCCACCAGTATTCTAAAGACCCACCAGTACTCTGAAGACCCACCAGTACTCTGAAGACCCACCAGTATTCTAAAGACCCACCAGTACTCTAAAGACCCACCAGTATTCTAAAGACCCACCAGTATTCTAAAGACCCACCAGTATTCTAAAGACCCACCAGTATTCTAAAGACCCACCAGTATTCTAAAGACCCACCAGTACTCTGAAGACCCACCAGTATTCTAAAGACCCACCAGTATTCTAAAGACCCACCAGAACTCTGAAGACCCACCAGTATTCTAAAGACCCACCAGTATTCTAGACACCCACCAGTACTCTGAAGACCCACCAGTATTCTAAAGACCCACCAGTATTCTAAAGACCCACCAGTACTCTGAAGACCCACCAGTATTCTAAAGACCCACCAGTATTCTAAAGACCCACCAGAACTCTGAAGACCCACCAGTATTCTAAAGACCCACCAGTATTCTAGACACCCACCAGTACTCTGAAGACCCACCAGTATTCTAAAGACCCACCAGTATTCTAAAGACCCACCAGTACTCTGAAGACCCACCAGTATTCTAAAGACCCACCAGTACTCTGAAGACCCACCAGTATTCTAAAGACCCACCAGTATTCTAAAGACCCACCAGTATTCTAAAGACCCACCAGTACTCTGAAGACCCACCAGTATTCTAAAGACCCACCAGTATTCTAAAGACCCACCAGTACTCTGAAGACCCACCAGTATTCTAAAGACCCACCAGTACTCTGAAGACCCACCAGTATTCTAAAGACCCACCAGTATTCTAAAGATCCACCAGTATTCTAAAGACCCACCAGTACTCTGAAGACCCACCAGTATTCTAAAGACCCACCAGTATTCTAAAGACCCACCAGTACTCTGAAGACCCACCAGTATTCTAAAGACCCACCAGTATTCTAAAGACCCACCAGTATTCTAAAGACCCACCAGTATTCCAGACACACACCAGTATTCTCAAGACCCACCAGTATTCTAAAGACCCACCAGTACTCTGAAGACCCACCAGTATTCTAAAGACCCACCAGTATTCTAGACACCCACCAGTATTCTAAAGACCCACCAGTATTCTAAAGACCCACCAGTATTCTAAAGACCCACCAGTACTCTGAAGACCCACCAGTATTCTAAAGACCCACCAGTACTCTGAAGACCCACCAGTATTCTAAAGACCCACCAGTATTCTAAAGACCCACCACTATCCTAGACACCCACCAGTATTCTCAAGACCCACCAGTATTCTAAAGACCCACCAGTACTCTGAAGACCCACCAGTATTCTAAAGACCCACCAGTATTCTAGACACCCACCAGTATTCTAAAGACCCACCAGTAGTCTAAAGACCCACCAGTATTCTAAAGACCCACCAGTATTCTAAAGACCCACAAGTACTCTGAAGACCCACCAGTATTCTAAATACCCACCAGTATTCTAAAGACCCACCAGTATTCTAAAGACCCACCAGTACTCTGAAGACCCACCAGTATTCTAAAGACCCACCAGTATTCTAGACACCCACCAGTATTCTCAAGACCCACCAGTATTCTAAAGACCCACCAGTACTCTGAAGACCCACCAGTATTCTAAAGACCCACCAGTATTCTAGACACCCACCAGTAGTCTAAAGACCCACCAGTATTCTAAAGACCCACCAGTATTCTAAAGACCCACCAGTACTCTGAAGACCCACCAGTATTCTAAAAACCCACCAGTACTCTGAAGACCCACCAGTATTCTAAAGACCCACCAGTACTCTGAAGACCCACCAGTATTCTAAAGACCCACCAGTACTCTGAAGACCCACCAGTATTCTAAAGACCCACCAGTATTCTAAAGACCTACCAGTATTCTAGACACCCACCAGTATTCTAGACACCCACCAGTATTCTAAAGACCCACCAGTATTCTAAAGACCCACCAGTATTCTAAAGACCTACCAGTATTCTAAAGACCCACCAGTATTCTAGACACCCACCAGTATTCTAAAGACCTACCAGTATTCTAGACACCCACCAGTATTCTAGACACCCACCAGTATTCTAAAGACCCACCAGTATTCTAAAGACCCACCAGTATTCTAAAGACATACCAGTATTCTAAAGACCCACCAGTATTCTAGACACCCACCAGTATTCTAAAGACCCACCAGTATTCTAAAGACCTACCAGTATTCTAAAGACCCACCAGTATTCTAGACACCCACCAGTATTCTAGACACCCACCAGTATTCTAAAGACCCACCAGTATTCTAAAGACCCACCAGTATTCTAAAGACCCACCAGTATTCTAAAGACCCACCAGTATTCTAAAGACCCACCAGTATTCTAGACACCCACCAGTAGTCTAAAGACCCACCAGTATTCTAAAGACCCACCAGTATTCTAAAGACCCACCAGTATTCTAAAGACCCACCAGTACTCTGAAGACCCACCAGTACTCTGAAGACCCACCAGTATTCTAAAGACTCACCAGTATTCTAAAGACCCACCAGTATTCTAAAGACCCACCAGTATTCTAAAGACCCACCAGTACTCTGAAGACCCACCAGTATTCTAAAGACCCACCAGTATTCTAGACACCCACCAGTATTCTAAAGACCCACCAGTATTCTAAAGACCCACCAGTACTCTGAAGACCCACCAGTACTCTGAAGACCCACCAGTATTCTAAAGACCCACCAGTACTCTAAAGACCCACCAGTATTCTAAAGACCCACCAGTATTCTAAAGACCCACCAGTATTCTAAAGACCCACCAGTATTCTAAAGACCCACCAGTATTCTAAAGACCCACCAGTACTCTGAAGACCCACCAGTATTCTAAAGACCCACCAGTATTCTAAAGACCCACCAGTACTCTGAAGACCCACCAGTATTCTAAAGACCCACCAGTATTCTAGACACCCACCAGTACTCTGAAGACCCACCAGTATTCTAAAGACCCACCAGTATTCTAAAGACCCACCAGTACTCTGAAGACCCACCAGTATTCTAAAGACCCACCAGTACTCTGAAGACCCACCAGTATTCTAAAGACCCACCAGTATTCTAAAGACCCACCAGTATTCTAAAGACCCACCAGTACTCTGAAGACCCACCAGTATTCTAAAGACCCACCAGTATTCTAAAGACCCACCAGTACTCTGAAGACCCACCAGTATTCTAAAGACCCACCAGTACTCTGAAGACCCACCAGTATTCTAAAGACCCACCAGTATTCTAAAGATCCACCAGTATTCTAAAGACCCACCAGTACTCTGAAGACCCACCAGTATTCTAAAGACCCACCAGTATTCTAAAGACCCACCAGTACTCTGAAGACCCACCAGTATTCTAAAGACCCACCAGTATTCTAAAGACCCACCAGTATTCTAAAGACCCACCAGTATTCCAGACACCCACCAGTATTCTCAAGACCCACCAGTATTCTAAAGACCCACCAGTACTCTGAAGACCAACCAGTATTCTAAAGACCCACCAGTATTCTAGACACCCACCAGTATTCTAAAGACCCACCAGTATTCTAAAGACCCACCAGTATTCTAAAGACCCACCAGTACTCTGAAGACCCACCAGTATTCTAAAGACCCACCAGTACTCTGAAGACCCACCAGTATTCTAAAGACCCACCAGTATTCTAGACACCCACCAGTATTCTAAAGACCCACCAGTATTCTAAAGACCCACCAGTATTCTAAAGACCCACCAGAACTCTGAAGACCCACCAGTATTCTAAAGACCCACCAGTATTCTAGACACCCACCAGTACTCTGAAGACCCACCAGTATTCTAAAGACCCACCAGTATTCTAAAGACCCACCAGTACTCTGAAGACCCACCAGTATTCTAAAGACCCACCAGTATTCTAAAGACCCACCAGAACTCTGAAGACCCACCAGTATTCTAAAGACCCACCAGTATTCTAGACACCCACCAGTACTCTGAAGACCCACCAGTATTCTAAAGACCCACCAGTATTCTAAAGACCCACCAGTACTCTGAAGACCCACCAGTATTCTAAAGACCCACCAGTACTCTGAAGACCCACCAGTATTCTAAAGACCCACCAGTATTCTAAAGACCCACCAGTATTCTAAAGACCCACCAGTACTCTGAAGACCCACCAGTATTCTAAAGACCCACCAGTATTCTAAAGACCCACCAGTACTCTGAAGACCCACCAGTATTCTAAAGACCCACCAGTACTCTGAAGACCCACCAGTATTCTAAAGACCCACCAGTATTCTAAAGATCCACCAGTATTCTAAAGACCCACCAGTACTCTGAAGACCCACCAGTATTCTAAAGAACCACCAATATTCTAAAGACCCACCAGTACTCTGAAGACCCACCAGTATTCCAGACACACATCAGTATTCTCAAGACCCACCAGTATTCTAAAGACCCACCAGTATTCTAAAGACCCACCAGTATTCCAGACACACATCAGTATTCTCAAGACCCACCAGTATTCTAAAGACCCACCAGTACTCTGAAGACCCACCAGTATTCTAAAGACCCACCAGTATTCTAGACACCCACCAGTATTCTAAAGACCCACCAGTATTCTAAAGATCCACCAGTATTCTAAAGACCCACCAGTACTCTGAAGACCCACCAGTATTCTAAAGACCCACCAGTACTCTGAAGACCCACCAGTATTCTAAAGACCCACCAGTATTCTAAAGACCCACCACTATTCTAGACACCCACCAGTATTCTCAAGACCCACCAGTATTCTAAAGACCCACCAGTACTCTGAAGACCCACCAGTATTCTAAAGACCCACCAGTATTCTAGACACCCACCAGTATTCTAAAGACCCACCAGTAGTCTAAAGACCCACCAGTATTCTAAAGACCCACCAGTATTCTAAAGACCCACAAGTACTCTGAAGACCCACCAGTATTCTAAATACCCACCAGTATTCTAAAGACCCACCAGTATTCTAAAGACCCACCAGTACTCTGAAGACCCACCAGTATTCTAAAGACCCACCAGTATTCTAGACACCCACCAGTATTCTCAAGACCCACCAGTATTCTAAAGACCCACCAGTACTCTGAAGACCCACCAGTATTCTAAAGACCCACCAGTATTCTAGACACCCACCAGTAGTCTAAAGACCCACCAGTATTCTAAAGACCCACCAGTATTCTAAAGACCCACCAGTACTCTGAAGACCCACCAGTATTCTAAAAACCCACCAGTACTCTGAAGACCCACCAGTATTCTAAAGACCCACCAGTACTCTGAAGACCCACCAGTATTCTAAAGACCCACCAGTACTCTGAAGACCCACCAGTATTATAAAGACCCACCAGTATTCTAAAGACCTACCAGTATTCTAGACACCCACCAGTATTCTAGACACCCACCAGTATTCTAAAGACCCACCAGTATTCTAAAGACCCACCAGTATTCTAAAGACCTACCAGTATTCTAAAGACCCACCAGTATTCTAGACACCCACCAGTATTCTAAAGACCTACCAGTATTCTAGACACCCACCAGTATTCTAGACACCCACCAGTATTCTAAAGACCCACCAGTATTCTAAAGACCCACCAGTATTCTAAAGACCTACCAGTATTCTAAAGACCCACCAGTATTCTAGACACCCACCAGTATTCTAAAGACCCACCAGTATTCTAAAGACCTACCAGTATTCTAAAGACCCACCAGTATTCTAGACACCCACCAGTATTCTAGACACCCACCAGTATTCTAAAGACCCACCAGTATTCTAAAGACCCACCAGTATTCTAAAGACCCACCAGTATTCTAAAGACCCACCAGTATTCTAAAGACCCACCAGTATTCTAAAGACCCACCAGTATTCTAGACACCCACCAGTAGTCTAAAGACCCACCAGTATTCTAAAGACCCACCAGTATTCTAAAGACCCACCAGTATTCTAAAGACCCACCAGTACTCTGAAGACCCACCAGTACTCTGAAGACCCACCAGTATTCTAAAGACTCACCAGTATTCTAAAGACCCACCAGTATTCTAAAGACCCACCAGTATTCTAAAGACCCACCAGTACTCTGAAGACCCACCAGTATTCTAAAGACCCACCAGTATTCTAGACACCCACCAGTATTCTAAAGACCCACCAGTATTCTAAAGACCCACCAGTACTCTGAAGACCCACCAGTACTCTGAAGACCCACCAGTATTCTAAAGACCCACCAGTACTCTAAAGACCCACCAGTATTCTAAAGACCCACCAGTATTCTAAAGACCCACCAGTATTCTAAAGACCCACCAGTATTCTAAAGACCCACCAGTATTCTAAAGACCCACCAGTACTCTGAAGACCCACCAGTATTCTAAAGACCCACCAGTATTCTAAAGACCCACCAGTACTCTGAAGACCCACCAGTATTCTAAAGACCCACCAGTACTCTGAAGACCCACCAGTACTCTGAAGACCCACCAGTATTCTAAAGACTCACCAGTATTCTAAAGACCCACCAGTATTCTAAAGACCCACCAGTATTCTAAAGACCCACCAGTACTCTGAAGACCCACCAGTATTCTAAAGACCCACCAGTATTCTAGACACCCACCAGTATTCTAAAGACCCACCAGTATTCTAAAGACCCACCAGTACTCTGAAGACCCACCAGTACTCTGAAGACCCACCAGTATTCTAAAGACCCACCAGTACTCTAAAGACCCACCAGTATTCTAAAGACCCACCAGTATTCTAAAGACCCACCAGTATTCTAAAGACCCACCAGTATTCTAAAGACCCACCAGTATTCTAAAGACCCACCAGTACTCTGAAGACCCACCAGTATTCTAAAGACCCACCAGTATTCTAAAGACCCACCAGTACTCTGAAGACCCACCAGTATTCTAAAGACCCACCAGTATTCTAGACACCCACCAGTACTCTGAAGACCCACCAGTATTCTAAAGACCCACCAGTATTCTAAAGACCCACCAGTACTCTGAAGACCCACCAGTATTCTAAAGACCCACCAGTACTCTGAAGACCCACCAGTATTCTAAAGACCCACCAGTATTCTAAAGACCCACCAGTATTCTAAAGACCCACCAGTACTCTGAAGACCCACCAGTATTCTAAAGACCCACCAGTATTCTAAAGACCCACCAGTACTCTGAAGACCCACCAGTATTCTAAAGACCCACCAGTACTCTGAAGACCCACCAGTATTCTAAAGACCCACCAGTATTCTAAAGATCCACCAGTATTCTAAAGACCCACCAGTACTCTGAAGACCCACCAGTATTCTAAAGACCCACCAGTATTCTAAAGACCCACCAGTACTCTGAAGACCCACCAGTATTCTAAAGACCCACCAGTATTCTAAAGACCCACCAGTATTCTAAAGACCCACCAGTATTCCAGACACCCACCAGTATTCTCAAGACCCACCAGTATTCTAAAGACCCACCAGTACTCTGAAGACCCACCAGTATTCTAAAGACCCACCAGTATTCTAGACACCCACCAGTATTCTAAAGACCCACCAGTATTCTAAAGACCCACCAGTATTCTAAAGACCCACCAGTACTCTGAAGACCCACCAGTATTCTAAAGACCCACCAGTACTCTGAAGACCCACCAGTATTCTAAAGACTCACCAGTATTCAGAACAGTGGGCTCAGTTTTATGCCCATTAAGCACTCGTATGCTCACTTTACCCTGACAAGGTCAATGAAATGCATCTCCGTCACTGTTTTTATTTGATATGACACAATATACGCAAGAGGTATGCAACATATGTTTGTGTATTATAGATCTGACTTCAGAGACGATGAACTTAGTAGAGGATAAAAGTTGAAGTTTATGGTGACAAGTCTGATAACTATGAGAGTTGAAACCTTTATCAAATTATCGGAGTTTCGCCCACGCAGGAGCTTTCTCAAGCTAACTTGATAAAGTACTGCTTGAGCGAAACGTCGTTAGTCAAAAGTTAGTTCTTAAAACACTGTTGGTGATCGTTTCTGATTCTTATAAATACAAATTTATCAACATTTGTGAAACATATATTCACAGGAAAGCGCTAAATCCTTGAGGGGTCAAATAAAATCTACAAAATAGGAAGTAATCAGGTTTAATCTGAGGAAGAGGAGAGTATCTTCATTTCCTCGGATCAAGACCCCTTGAAAAGCGATGAATTGACGTTAAAATGAATAACAATGAAGGAAAAAGAAGACAGTTACATATGATACTTTTTGTAAAATTATTATTTGTAAAGTTTAAAGACTATCGACTACACGAGGTTTTTTTTTTTTTTTTTTTTTTTTTTGTTATTCGCCGGTATTCTCCCGGCCCAGGTCTTTTCCAAGTAGTGGTGACCCGGCCTTGGCTCCCTATCTGGGGAGTGTCTCGAGACTTAAGTCTGCCATGGGAGGACGTACAAGTACCTCCTCATCTTTGGGACCAAGTGTCCCCAGGCCTAGCCACATTCCCCGCCCTCACGGGGCTCGTAGGGAGAAGCTAGGCCTCTGGTCTGCCATCTACCCCGCCCCAAAGGGGCTCGTGGGGATGGCAGTCTTATGAGCTGCAGATGGTAGCAACTCAGGCTATTTTACACGAGGGTCATTAAGGTTACAAGTCACCTGTTGTGACTGTAAACCGCCAGTCAACGATACCTTAAAGAACAAAAGGGCACAATACCGTGACTGGACCAATAAACAAATAAATCGTACATAAATGGTTAGAGTCGGACCGAAACGTTGTTGTAATCTTCTGTCTCCTATGTGCGGGTTATTTGTATAAGAATACTTAAATCCCGAAAATAGGGAGGACAGTATATTATCAGTGTATATATACTGAGGTATACACCTATTATGTATATACACTGAGGTATACACCTATCATATGTATACATTGAGGTATACACCTATCATGTATATGCACTGAGGTATACACCTATCATATATTAACACTGAGGTATACACCTATCATGTATATACACTGAGGTATACACCTATCATATGTATACATTGAGGTATACACCTATCATGTATATACACCGAGGTATACACCTATCATGTACATACATTGAGGTATATACCTATCATGTACATACACTGAGGTATACACCTACCAGGCCGGGTCGCGGGGGCGTTGACCCCCGAACTCTCTCCAGGTAAACTCCAGGTAAACAATGAGGTATACACCTATCATGCATATACACTGAGGTATACACCTATCATGTACATACACTGAGGTATACACCTATCATGCATATACGCTGAAGTATATACCTACCATGTATATACACTGAGGCATACACTTATCATGTATATACACTGAGGTATACACCTATCATGTATATACACTGAGGTATACATCTATCATGAATATACACTGAGATATACATCTACTATGTATATACACTGAGGTATACACTTATCATGTATATACACTGAGGTATATACCTATCATGTATATACACTGAGGTGGTTTAGAAAGACACGTAAGCAAACACTAGGACATATTTATTAGAAAACGTTTCGGTCCTGGGACCTTGATCACTTCTAACATACAGAGGTAGAAAGACATTACATATATAGGCGAAGAGTGAGGTGTGACGCAAGTGGCCTGAGGAATGTCATAAGAACATAAGAATTGAGGAATACTGTGGAAGGCCTACTGGCCCATGCGAGTGTTTGCTTACGTCCTAGTGTTTGCTTACGTCCTAGTGTTTGCTTACGTCCTAGTGTTTGCTTACGTGTCTTTCTAAACCAACTTGTCGGTATTTATTACCAAGGTTTATACCATACACTGAGGTATACACCTATCATGTATATACACTGAGGTATACACCTATCATGTATATATACTGAGGTATACATCTATCATGTATATACACTGAGGTATACACCTATCATGTATATACACTGAGGTATACACCTATCATGTATATACACTGAGGTATACACCTATCATACATATACACTGAGGTATACACCTATCATGTATATACACTGAGGTATACACCTATCATGTATATACACTGAGGTATACACCTATCATGCATATACACTGAGGTATACACCTATCATGTATATACACTGAGGTATACACCTATCATGTATATACACTGAGGTATACACCTATCATGTATATACACTGAGGTATACACCTATCATACATATACACTGAGGTATACACCTATCATGTATATACACTGAGGTATACACCTATCATGTATATACACTGAGGTATACACCTATCATGCATATACACTGAGGTATACACCTATCATGTATATACACTGAGATATACACCTATCATGTATATACACTGAGATATACACCTATCATGTATATACACTGAGATATACACCTATCATGTATATACACTGAGTAAGGAATCTTCATATAATTGATCACCTGAAGATTTGCTCCATTAGATTTGATCCGAGGAAGGAAAGGCAGCTCCAGTCACTTAGATCAAGAATCCTTCACCAGCATTCAAGCACTTCCCTTGATCCTTTAATTTACTATTAATAAAGTTAACATACGTGATCCTTCTCATTCTGTAAGAGTTTAGGCAGAGATTATGTACATAAGATTATCACATGAAAATTATATATATCAGAGTATTGCAAATAAATTATAAGTGGCAGTATCACATATAAATTTAATATGGAAATTTAATCAATACTAATATTATTTCTTAAAGGGTAGTGCTAAGAATTTAATGATTATATATATATATATATATATATATATATATATATATATATATATATATATATATATATATATATATATATATATATATATATATATATATATATATATATATATATATATATATATATATATATATATATATATATATATATATATATATATATACATATATATATATATATATATATATATATATATATATATATATATATATATATATATATATATATATATACATATATATATATATATATATATATATATATATATATATATATATATATATATATATATATATATATATATATATATATATATATATATATATATATATATATATATATGTGTGTGTGTGTCGTGCCGAATAGGCAGAACTTGCGATCTTGGCTTAAATAGCAACGCTCATGTTGCCATATAGGACAAGTGAAAATTTGTGTATGCAATAATTTCGCCAAAATCGTTCTGAACCTAACGAAAAAAATATATTTCACTGTGTTTGTTTAATATTAAATTATTGTAAACGCATCTAAAATATATTTAGTTGGGTTAGACTAAAATAAATTTTTCTTATTATAATAAGGTTAGGTAAGTTTTCTAAGATTCTTTTGGTGCAAAATTAAAAAAAAATAACATTAACATTAATGAAAAATATGTATCTTCAAACGTATAAGAGAAAATTTTAGAAAGGACTTAATTTTGAATGAGTTCTTGCTAATTGACCAGTTTTACATATTCGGCACGATATATATATATATATATATATATATATATATATATATATATATATATATATATATATATATATATATATATATATATATATATATATATATATATATATATATATGTCGTGCCGAATAGGCAGAATTTGCGATCTTGGCTTAAATAGCAACGCTCATCTTGCCATATAGGGCAAGTGAAAATTTGTGTATGCAATAATCTCGCCAAAATCAGTCTGAACCTAACGAAAAAAAATATATTTCACTGTGTTTGTTTAGTATTAAATTACTGTAAACAAATCTAAAATATATTTAGTTGGGTTAGGCTAAAATAAATTGCGCTTGTTATAATAAGGTTAGGTAAGTTTTCTAAGTTACTTTTGGTGCAAAATTATGAATTTTTACATCATCATTAATGAAAAAAATATATCTTTAAACGCATAAGAAAAAATTTTAGAAGGGACTTAATTTTAAATGAGTTCTTGCTAATTGACCAGTTTTACATATTCGGCACGACATATATATATATATATATATATATATATATATATATATATATATATATATATATATATATATATATATATATATATATATACATATATATATAATTTATAAAAGTATCACACAGAAATTTGCTTTAGTCATTTACAACAAATACCTTTGGTCAGTTTCAACTCATTTATAAAATGAGATAAACTGTGAGTTAAACAACTTATTATCTACCTTAGTTAATTATCATAGTTACATACTATTCAACATATGAATAAGTAATAATTGTAAATCCATCCGTAAAGAAAGTATTATTATTATTGTTATTATTATCGTTATTATTATTTATTGTGGAGTATTACAGGTCGTGAGGAATGAAAGATAATCATTTTTTATCCTAGGAATGTTGAGGACAGCTCCAGTTCCTCAGAGCAAGAGGCCTTACTGATATCAAGGCATCTCCTTGAAGGAGCTGGATGATTAAGTGGGTTTCAAGACTATCGGCTACAAAAGTGGTCATAAATGACTGCATGTTTATCCTGTTCACCGCTAGTCAAGGATATTTTAAATTTCTAATTTAGACGATTAAATGCAAACTCTCAATGTATATACACTGAGAGATGTACATCCCTCTATGTATATACACTGAGAAGCAAACACCTCTCGGTGTATAGATTCTTGCTACGTTGTGAAGATCACGAGATTCATCCTCTTCTCTTAATCACAGACATCATGTCACTGTTGTAGAAACAGTCAAATGGGAGACTGTTGAAGGCACCTTAAACAGTGAAACACACACATAGTTATGTCTGGGACTAGGAGACGTGCTCCTTCCCCACCAAGGTAGGAGTCAGAGTGTTGATAAACTCCTTGAAGACATACGGGTCCATATTCCTGGCTGAAAAGGAGACAAAAATTATTATATATATATATATATATATATATATATATATATATATATATATATATATATATATATATATATATATATATATATATATATATATATATATATATATATATAGAATAATGATACTTTGTCAATTTTAACTGTACAGTAATGAAGAAGGAATTCAGATGGAAACACACACATACACACACACACACATACACACGCACACACACACACACACACACTAACACACACACACACATACACACACACACACATGCACACACACACACGTACACACATACACACACACACACACACACACACACACACACACACACACACACATACACACCTAGAAAGGAACGATCTCATCAACAGCAGCCAACATGGTTTCAGGGACGGGAAATCCTGTGTCACAAACCTACTGGAGTTCTATGACATGGTGACAGCAGTAAGACAAGAGAGAGAGGGGTGGGTGGATTGCATTTTCTTGGACTGCAAGAAGGCGTTTGACACAGTTCCACACAAGAGATTGGTGCAAAAACTGAAGGACCAAGCAGGGATAACAGGGAAGGCACTACAATGGATCAGGGAATACTTGTCAGGAAGACAGCAGCGAGTCATGGTACGTGGCGAGGTGTCAGAGTGGGCACCTGTGACCAGCGGGGTCCCGCAGGGGTCAGTCCTAGGACCAGTGCTGTTTCTGGTATTTGTGAACGACATGACGGAAGGAATAGACTCTGAGGTGTCCCTGTTTGCAGATGACGTGAAGTTGATGAGAAGAATTCACTCGATCGAAGACCAGGCAGAACTACAAAGGGATCTGGACAGGCTGCAGACCTGGTCCAGCAATTGGCTCCTGGAGTTCAATCCCACCAAGTGCAAAGTCATGAAGATTGGGGAAAGGCAAAGAAGGCCGCAGACGGAGTACAGTCTAGGGGGTCAGAGACTACAAACCTCACTCAAGGAAAAAGATCTTGGGGTGAGTATAACACCAGGCACATCTCCTGAAGCGCACATCAACCAAATAACTGCTGCAGCATATGGGCGCCTGGCAAACCTCAGAACAGCATTCCGACATCTTAATAAGGAATCATTCAGGACCCTGTACACCGTGTACGTTAGGCCCATATTGGAGTATGCGGCACCAGTTTGGAACCCACACCTAGCCAAGCACGTGAAGAAACTAGAGAAAGTGCAAAGGTTTGCAACAAGACTAGTCCCAGAGCTAAGAGGTATGTCCTACGAGGAGAGGTTAAGGGAAATCAACCTGACGACACTGGAGGACAGGAGTGATAGGGGGGACATGATAACGACATACAAAATACTGAGAGGAATTGACAAGGTGGACAAAGACAGGATGTTCCAGAGATTGGACACAGTAACAAGGGGACACAGTTGGAAGCTGAAGACACAGATGAATCACAGGGATGTTAGGAAGTATTTCTTCAGCCACAGAGTAGTCAGTAAGTGGAATAGTTTGGGAAGCGATGTAGTGGAGGCAGGATCCATACATAGCTTTAAGCAGAGGTATGATAAAGCTCACGGCTCAGGGAGAGTGACCTAGTAGCGATCAGTGAAGAGGCGGGGCCAGGAGCTCGGACTCGGCCCCCGCAACCTCAACTAGGTGAGTACACATACATACACACACACACACACACACACACACACACACACACACACACACACACACACATACACACACACACACACACACACACACACACACACACACACACACACACACAAAGACAGGATGTTCCAGAGACTGGACACAACAACACGGGGACACAGTTGGAAGCTGAAGACACAGATGAATCACAGCGATATTAGGAAGTATTTCTTCAGCCACAGAGTAGTCAGGAAGTGGAATAGTTTGGGAAGCGATGTAGTGGAGGCAGGATCCATACATAGCTTTAAGCAGAGGTACGATAAAGCTCATGGTTCAGGGAGAGTGACCTAGTGGCGACCAGTGAAGAGGCGGAGCCAGGAGCTTGGACTCGGCCCCTGCAACCTCAACTAGGTGAGTAACTAGGTGAGTACACACACACACACACACACACACACACACACACACACAGTTTGGAACCCACACCTAGCCAAGCACGTAAAGAAACTAGAGAAAGTGCAAAGGTTTGCAACAAGACTAGTCCCAGAGCTAAGAGGTATGTCCTACGAGGAGAGGTTAAGGGAAATCAACCTGACGACACTGGAGGACAGGAGAGATAGGGGGGACATGATAACGACATACAAAATACTGAGAGGAATTGACAAGGTAGACAAAGACAGGATGTTCCAGAGATTGGACACAGTAACAAGGGGACACAGTTGGAAGCTGAAGACACAGATGAATCACAGGGATGTTAGGAAGTATTTCTTCAGCCACAGAGTAGTCAGTAAGTGGAATAGTTTGGGAAGCGATGTAGTGGAGGCAGGATCCATACATAGCTTTAAGCAGAGGTATGATAAAGCTCACGGCTCAGGGAGAGTGACCTAGTAGCGATCAGTGAAGAGGCGGGGCCAGGAGCCCGGACTCGACCCCCGCAACCTCAACTAGGTGAGTACAACTAGGTGAGTACACATACATACACACACACACACACACACACACACACACACACACACACACACACACACACACACACACACACACACACACACACACACACACACACACACACACAAAGACAGGATGTTCCAGAGACTGGACACAACAACACGGGGACACAGTTGGAAGCTGAAGACACAGATGAATCACAGCGATGTTAGGAAGTATTTCTTCAGCCACAGAGTAGTCAGGAAGTGAAATAGTTTGGGAAGCGATGTAGTGGAGGCAGGATCCATACATAGCTTTAAGCAGAGGTACGATAAAGCTCATGGTTCAGGGAGAGTGACCTAGTGGCGACCAGTGAAGAGGCGGAGCCAGGAGCTTGGACTCGACCCCTGCAACCTCAACTAGGTGAGTAACTAGGTGAGTACACACACACACACACACACACACACACACACACACACACACACACACACACACACACACACACACACACACACACACACACACATAGGTCAAGTGCCTATTGATAAGTGCCTTTGACCACTGGTAACGAACTAACAAACTCAAAACAGAGTATAACCAAACAGCCCAAAACAATCATACAAAAAACAAAAAACACATGAAACAACAGCAAATAAAACAAAACACAACAGCAGATAAAACATTAAACCGCAGCGCGTGTCAAACGAAAGCCTTCTCGGGGCACTCTGGGACTTACCCATAAGATAGAGAATAAACCAGTCACCTATCTGGCACTCCTTGGAGACAGCTTCCACCTTCTCTGCGGAGGCCAGGCGAGAGCGGCCCCTCAACAAGAGGTGACGAAAACCGGGTGAAAATGTAGCCAGTCTATACAGGAGACCAAAGGCGGAGATCACAGCTACCAGCACGAACCTGCAGAGACCAAATATTATTATTATTATTATTAATTATTACTACTGTTATTTTTTTTATTATTCCAGCTTTTATTATTATTATTTTATTATTATTATTATTATTATTATTATTATTATTATTATTATTATTATTATTATTATTATTATTATAATAATAATAATTATTATTATTATTATTATTATTATTATTATTATTATTATTATTAATTATTATTATTTTATTATTATTTTATTAATATTATTATTGTTATTATTACTGTTGTTGTTATTATTATTATTATTACTATTGTTATTCCTGTTGTTGCTGTTGTTATTATTTCTATTATTATTGTTCTTGTAGCTATTATTATTTCTGCTATTATTATTATCGCTCGAATAACGTTATTTTTCTTAGAATTCATAAGCAAACTCTTGCTTCACTATCCAGTGAATAGAATTTATTTTCACAAATCAGTCCATTTACAGCCGGGAAAGATAAGTAGAAGAAGGAAATCAGTCCCCATCATCCAGAAATTATGATACATAACACTTTATGGGGTACACGGGTAGGCCTAAGAAAATTAGGCCTCGTGTCAAATAAGAAATGACTCTATTGAACTGGTCGCCATTTGACTATCACGAAGGTCAGTACATTTTTTTAGTCTTCACAAAAAATAATGGCTAGAAGTATAGTAAATCCTTCAATTTTCAACCTCAAATATAGACTATGTCGTGGTTCTGTCTATCCATTATATAGCCATAATGGTTTTACATTGTCTACTCGAGCGTATACAAAGTGGCTTGAGGCGTACAGCTGTTAATTTGCCTTCAGTACGCAATCTGCTAGGAGAAAGACTATTTCTTTCACACTGTTTACATTTGTAAACTTGAATCCCATTCCTTCGAAAGTGTTGGTTATTTGTGAATTGTTCCAGTTACGGCAGTGTGAGTTATATTCTTCCCTGCGCTCGGGTAAACACAGACTCCTGACACCTTGTTAGAGCACAAGATTGATACTTACCGTACGTTATGTACTGTCAGGTTACCCTCTAGACTCAGTCTAAAGTGTGATTACATTGCTGAACTTATCCAGATCACATCGGCGTACTTTTAAACCAATCCGCCTGGTACTATAGCTCATTACAACCCTAATATCCGTGGAACCAGTGTTACTCACCATAAAATATACTCTATAACTTTTAAAGAAAAGAAAGATAATTTGCATAGGGGAAGAAAATAAATCTTTTCCTCAAGGCACAACGAATAATTAAAGGTCATTTTGTGTCTATTAATAATAAAAAGTCGCAATATCGTGGATGGGCCAGTCCACAAAAACTTGCAAAAGGAAAATAAATCATACGACGATGTTTGGGTCCACTCAAGACTATTTGTCAATAGTCCATGACGGACAGAAACATCGTAATAAGGTTCCTCTACGAGGAACATCTCTGTCTTACCACTTGGTGGCTTTAACCCATTCGTCTGTACTCTATAACTCACCAGAACCAGAGGAAGACGAAGATCTTCTGGTTTAGGATGTTGAGAGGGAGAACACAGAGAGCATCGTGTCTCATGATGGTCCCTGAAGGACCAAACTTGTGGAAAGTGCACTTAGTCACCTTGGGGAAGATCTCATCCATGGGGTCGTGGCCGCTGCTGGAGTCCTGACTGTAGTTTAGCACCCGTGGTCCGTACTTGGCGAACCCGAGGTCCAGGAACCTGTAAAGGGTAAATGGTGTAATTTAATGGAGCCAGAAGAAGCAACTGGAACATTTCTAACCCTCAGGAACCCGAAGTACTGAATTTTTAAAGAATATGCAGAAGTACACATCAAATTTATATGACCTCCTGGTGGTGAATGACGAGGGATTGTAGCGAAGTTTTAACGACCCTGTTGTATACTGCAATTTCTCAAAGCTCGCTAAAGTGAGAGAGTAAAAAATGTGGGAACTAAAAGCTGGGAACTTAAACGATAACCCTGTAAGAAAGAAGAAATTGGCACAATACCGTGACTGGAACAATACACAGGAGGAAGAAACTTGGACTAGTTAATGATCCTAAGTTATTTGCATAATATTGTAAGTCCTTAAACATATGTTTACAGTATGGAATGGGAGTACTATTATTATATTCATGGGGAAGATCCATATCCATTCCTCAGTGCCTGGGGAAAGAGAGATAATTATATTCCATTATAGAAAAAGGACGGTAGCGCCAGTTTCTCGGATCACAATCTCTCACCGGCATCAAATGATAAATGAAGAATAGATAAGTATCTTAATGTTTACTCGTTATTTACTGGGTTTTCGTGAATTAACATAAAAAAGCCACCGGGCAGCGGTTGCAACCATTCAAAAGTGACCCACAATACAAAGAGGACGTGCCTAGTATGGGCCAACAGGCCTACGGCAATGCTCCAACTTGCTTTGAGGTTTTCTCGGTCCGTCTGGACAGCAATCATTCACTCGTGAGAAAGAACAAAAAGTCACAATACCGTGAAACAGTACACAAATAACCCGCACATAGAAAAATTTACGGCGAAGTTTTGGTGCTACTTGGACCATTTACAAGTCACACTAAGACACGAGAGTGATGGAGGTAGTATATATAGGCGTCGCTGTCACACTTATATATATATACTGCCTCCCTCACTCTCGTGTCTTAGTGCAATATTGTCTTTTATTACATTAATGGTCCGCAATACGATAAGTTGAAGATTAACATATGTGTCCAACACCTGTGTATATATCTATATTTTTTTGCAAACTAGGGGTTTCTTCAGTTCAGTACAGGGATTATGTCCTCGGTATCTTAGCCTTGACTGAACTAGAGCTGATGCATGAGGATGGAGACTCATACACTGGAATCAGAAGATTGTGTGCGTGTGTGTGTTCCGTCTTTCAACGGGCGATGACCAAGAAGAAATTCTTATAATGACAGACGTGCAGAAGAATGCGCCCAGCTCAGGAGGCAAACTTTTTCGTGTTTTTTTGTTGTAAGTTTTACTGTTTAGTGTCTGGGCTCATCCTTCTGCATTATATATATATATATATATATATATATATATATATATATATATATATATATATATATATATATATATATATATATATATATATATATATATATATATATATATATGTATATATATATATATGCAAAACAACCACTCTGAAAGAATAGAGAAATTCCAAGCGCTTTCGTGACTACTCACATTATCAAGGAACTATGAAAGTAAAGCATCCAAGGAAGCTATATAAGGGGTCTGGCCAACACCTCACTATCAGATCCCACAACGGTTAAACACCTGACGCGCGCCGGCCCAACTGAACAGGTCCTTTGCACAACTCACCAACAAACTATTCTACCCAAGAAAATTTAAAAATTATTATTTGTCCAGTGTATTATTAAATTCTTCCCAAATTCTATTAATTATAAATGGATCTAATTTATATAAACCAAAGGAAATATTCATATTATTGTCAAAACTGCTTTTTATGAAACAAGATTCAATTATATTCCTGTCGACCATGGACTTGCTTGATACTACTTTCTCAACTTTTTGAAAATCAATTGGATGGTTAAAATCTCTTACATGAATAAATAGAGCATTGGAATCTTGTCCAGTTCTAATGCTATATTTATGTTGTTTTAATCTTAGTTCGAGATTTTTACCAGTTTGACCGTAATAAACTTTATCGCAAATTTTACAAGGAATCTTATAGACACATCCATCAGCATTTTGGGGGGAATTCTTTATCAAAAGTTTTTTTACTGTATCAAGATTTTTGAATACAACTTTAATATTAAAAGTCTTAAGAAGAGAAGGCATGTCAACCAAGTTTTAATGGTAAGGGAGAACCAACAAATTTTTAGTTGAATAAGGCTGGTTGTCCCTTTTTGGATTGTAAAAAGCATTTCTAGCAACTTTAATAGATTTATCAATTACATTTCTTGCGTATTTTAAATCATTCCCTATTTCATAAATTTTGGATATTTCCTCATCTATGAACTCAGGACTACAAATTCGTAAAGCTCTCAAAAACATTGATGAGAAAACAGACAGTTTGACTCTATCTTGATGCGAGGAATAATAGTGGACATAGGAACAGTTATTTGTAGGTTTTCTGTAAATTTTAAATTTGAATTCATTACCCTTAATAATTAAAACATCTAGAAAAGGCAATGAGTTATTTTCTTCAAACTCAACAGTAAAGTTTATAGAATGGGCTAAGCTATTTAATTTTCCAAGGAAATGGTGTATATCTACATTTTTGGGCATAAGACACAAAATATCATCAACATATCTGAACCATTTAGCTCTGTTAGGGAGGATTGTGATAAGCAACCTTGTTTCAAAAAATTCCATGTATAGGTTACTAAGAACAGGTGAAAGAGGATTTCCCATTGCCATACCAAGCTTCTGAGTGTAAAACTTATCATTAAATACAAATTTTGCATCAACAATGCAAAGTTTAATAAGTTTAATGATAGTAGGAACTGGCAATGGTAAATCATAGTTAACGAGTTCTTCAGATAAGAAATTAATAAATCATCAACAGGAACTTTCGTAAACAAGGAAGTAACATCAAAACTAACCATGTTAAAATCATTAAAGTCAGTCAAGGAGCTTAATTTATCAACCAAGTCTATGTTGTTTTTAACATTAAAGTTAGAAATTTTGCCAACAATAGGACTCAAAATATCAACAAGCCATTTGGATAATTTATATGAAACTGACCCTATGGAGCTAATAATTGGTCTGACTAGATTCCCTGGTTTGTGTGTTTTTATTAGTCCATACATGTAAGGTAAAGATGGATTAGTGGAAGTAAATTGCTTGACTAATTCATCTTTGCCTTTCAGTAGAAGTTTTATTGTTTTATTGAAATTGCTGTTAACGGTTTCTAGGGGACTTTTCCTAAGTTTAGAATAGGTTTCAGTATCATCTAAGAGATTATTCATTTTTTCTTGGTAATCATTTTCTTTCATAATTACTATTTCATTTATTTTGTCTGCTTTAGTAAGGCGCAAATTTTTGTTGTTATTAAGTGTATCATAAGACTTAAAGAATCTTTGAGGGCAATTGGGAATGTTTGGTTTTAACATAGAGCTATGATACACTTAATAACAACAAAAATTTGCGCCTTACTAAAGCAGACAAAATAAATGCAATAGTAATTATGAAAGAAAATGATTACCAAGAAAAAATGAATAATCTCTTAGATGATACTGAAACCTATTCTAAACTTAGGAAAAATCCCCTAGAAACCGTTAACAGCAATTTCAATAAAACAATAAAACTTCTACTGAAAGGCAAAGATGAATTAGTCAAGCAATTTACTTCCACTAATCCATCTTTACCTTACATGTATGGACTAATAAAAACACACAAACCAGGGAATCCAGTCAGACCAATTATTAGCTCCATAGGGTCAGTTTCATATAAATTATCCAAATGGCTTGTTGATATTTTGAGCCCTATTGTTGGCAAAATTTCTAACTTTAATGTTAAAAACAACATAGACTTGGTTGATAAATTAAGCTCCTTGACTGACTTAAATTATTTTAACATGGTTAGTTTTGATGTTACTTCCTTGTTTACGAAAGTTCCTGCTGATGATTTATTAAGTTTCTTATCTGAAGAACTCTATGATTTACCATTGCCAGTTCCCACTATCATTAAACTTATTAAACTTTGCATTGTTGATGCAAAATTTGTATTTAATGATAAGTTTTACACTCAGAAGTTTGGTATGGCAATGGGAAATCCTCTTTCACCTGTTCTTAGTAGAATATACATGGAAATTTTTGAAACAAGGTTGCTTAACACAATCCTCCCTAATAGAGCTAAATGGCTCAGATATGTTGATGATATTTTGTGTTTTATGCCCAAAAATGTAGATATACACCATTTCCTTGGAAAATTAAATAGCTTAGCCCATTCTATAAACTTTACTGTTGAGTTTGAAGAAAATAACTCATTGCCTTTTCTAGATGTTTTAATTATTAAAGGTAATAATGAATTCAAATTTAAAATTTACAGAAAACCTACAAATAACTGTTCCTATGTCCACTATTATTCCTCGCATCAAGATAGAGTCAAACTGTCTGTTTTCTCATCAATGTTTTTGAGAGCTTTACGAATTTGTAGTCCTGAGTTCATAGATGAGGAAATATCCAAAATTTATGAAATAGGTAACGATTTAAAATACCCAAGAAATGTAATTGATAAATCTTTTAAAGTTGCTAGAAATACTTTTTACAATCCAAAAAGGGACAACCAGCCTTATTCAACTAAAAATATGTTGGTTCTCCCTTACCATGAAAACTTGGTTGATATGCCTTCTCTTCTTAAGGCTTTTAATATTAAAGTTGTATTCAAAAATCTTGATACAGTAAAAAAACTTTTAATAAAGAATTCCCCCCAAAATGCTGATGGATGTGTCTATAAGATTCCTTGTAAAATTTGCGATAAAGTTTATTACGGTCAAACTGGTAAAAATCTCGAACTAAGATTAAAACAACATAAATATAGCATTAGAACTGGACAAGATTCCAATGCTCTATTTATTCATGTAAGAGATTTTAACCATCCAATTGATTTTCAAAAAGTTGAGAAAGTAGTATCAAGCAAGTCCATGGTCGACAGGAATATAATTGAATCTTGTTTCATAAAAAGCAGTTTTGACAATAATATGAATATTTCCTTTGGTTTATATAAATTAGATCCATTTATAATTAATAGAATTTGGGAAGAATTTAATAATACACTGGACAAATAATAATTTTTAAATTTTCTTGGGTAGAATAGTTTGTTGGTGAGTTGTGGAAAGGACCTGTCCAGTTGGGCCGGCGCGCGTCAGGTGTTTAACCGTTGTGGGATCTGATAGTGAGGTGTTGGCCAGACCCCTTATATAGCTTCCTTGGATGCTTTACTTTCATAGTTTCTTGATAATGTGAGAAGTCACGAAAGCGCTTGGAATTTCTCTATTCTTTCAGAGTGGTTGTTTTGCATATTCTGAAATCACATGTTTACTGTGATCTTATTGCATATATATATATATATATATATATATATATATATTCATATATATATATCTATATATATATATATATATATATATATATATATATATATATATATATATATATATATATATATATATATATATATATATATATATATATATATATGTCGTGCCGAATAGGCAGAACTTGCCATCTTGGCTTAAATAGCAACGTTCATCTTGCCATATAGGACAAGCGAATATTTGTGTATGCAATAATTTCGCCAAAATCATTCTGAACCTAACGAAAAAAATGTATTTCACTGTGTTTGTTTAGTATTAAATTATTGTAAACAAATCTAAAATATATTTAGTTGGGTTAGGCTAAAATGAATTGCGCTTGTTATTATTAGGTTAGGTAAATTTTCTAAGATTCTTTTGGTGCAAAATAAAAAAAATTACATTAATATTAATGAAAAAATATATATTTAAACGTATAAGAGAAAATTTCAGAAAGGACTAATTTTAAATGAGTTCTTGCTAATTGACCCGTTTTACATATTCGGCACGACATATATATATATATATATATATATATATATATATATATATATATATATATATATATATATATATATATATATATATATATATATATATATATATATATATATATATATATATATATATATATATATATAT
>NC_091346.1:17953067-17970567 GCF_038502225.1 Cherax quadricarinatus
ACTTCACCTGTACCCACCACAGCAACTTGGTACTTCCCCTGTACCCACCACAGCAACTTGGTACTTCCCCTGTACCCACCACAGCAACTTGGTACTTCCCCTGTACCCACCACAGCAACTTGGTACTTCCCGTGTACCCACCACAGCAACTTGGTACTTCCCCTGTACCCACCACAGCAACTTGGTACTTCCCCTGTACCCACCACAGCAACTTGGTACTTCCCCTGTACCCACCACAGCAACTTGGTACTTCACCTGTACCCACCACAGCAACTTGGTACTTCCCCTGTACCCACCACAGCAACACGGTACTTCCCCTGTACCCACCACAGCAACTTGGTACTTCCCCTGTACCCACCACAGCAACTTGGTACTTCCCCTGTACCCACCACAGCAACACGGTACTTCACCTGTACCCACCACAGCAACACGGTACTTCCCCTGTACCCACCACAGCAACTTGGTACTTCCCGTGTACCCACCACAGCAACACGGTACTTCACCTGTACCCACCACAGCAACACGGTACTTCCCCTGTACCCACCACAGCAACA
Source organism: Cherax quadricarinatus (assembly GCF_038502225.1). NCBI lineage: Eukaryota > Metazoa > Arthropoda > Malacostraca > Decapoda > Parastacidae > Cherax > Cherax quadricarinatus. The sequence goes on from NC_091346.1 coordinate 17,953,622, forward strand.
CGGTACTTCACCTGTACCCACCACAGCAACACGGTACTTCACCTGTACCCACAACAGCAACACGGTACTTCCCGTGTACCCACCACAGCAACACGGTACTTCACCTGTACCCACCACAGCAACACGGTACTTCACCTGTACCCACCACAGCAACACGGTACTTCACCTGTACCCACCACAGCAACACGGTACTTCACCTGTACCCACCACAGCAACACGGTACTTCACCTGTACCCACAACAGCAACACGGTACTTCCCGTGTACCCACCACAGCAACACGGTACTTCACCTGTACCCACCACAGCAACACGGTACTTCCCGTGTACCCACCACAGCAACACGGTACTTCCCGTGTACCCACCACAGCAACACGGTACTTCACCTGTACCCACCACAGCAACACGGTACTTCCCGTGTACCCACCACAGCAACACGGTACTTCACCTGTACCCACCACAGCAACACGGTACTTCACCTGTACCCACAACAGCAACACGGTACTTCCCGTGTACCCACCACAGCAACACGGTACTTCACCGGTACCCACCACAGCAACTTGGTACTTCACCTGTACCCACCACAGCAACACGGTACTTCCCGTGTACCCACCACAGCAACACGGTACTTCACCTGTACCCACAACAGCAACACGGTACTTCCCGTGTACCCACCACAGCAACACGGTACTTCACCTGTACCCACCACAGCAACTTGGTACTTCCCGTGTACCCACCACAGCAACACGGTACTTCACCTGTACCCACCACACCAACACGGTACTTCACCTGTACCCACCACAGCAACACGGTACTTCACCTGTACCCACCACAGCAACACGGTACTTCCCGTGTACCCACCACAGCAGCACGGTACTTCCCGTGTACCCACCACAGCAACACGGTACTTCCCGTGTACCCACCACAGCAACACGGTACTTCTCGTGTACCCACCACAGCAACACGGTATTTCCCGTGTACCCACCACAGCAACACGGTACTTTCTTTACTGACAACATCACGGATCTGTCTATCTCCTCTCCTCACAAGACAAGCACCAGGCAAGCACTAGGCAAACACCAGGCAAGCACCAGACGAACCTGGCCCATGGTCGGGCCTCTCTCGGAACTCATCAAAGGTATATCAAACGCATCATCTCGCTTAACATCTGATTTCCTCTTCAGCGGAGGGCACCAACAACCTAGTTGATCAGACCAGCAACCAGGAGGCCTGGTCTGGGACCAGCTCGTTCGGGCTATAACCTCTGGAAAAGACTACAGGTTACCTCTCCAGTCTTCTGATTGACCTGATAATGGATCTTCAATGGAGCGATAGGTTATCTAAAGTCTTCCCTCCTGTTTTAAGTAATTAGCAAATTGTTATTAATAGCGTGGTGATGGGTGGTATTTAGGTTTGATCCAAGGAAGGGAAGAGGTAGCTCCTTGCACACAGGAGCACATCACTCTGAGAATAGATGAATAGGGTAGGGAAATAGGAAAGAGGTAGCTCTTTGCACACAGGAGCACATCACTCTGAGAATAGGTGAATAGGGTAGGGAAATAGGAAATAGGTGAGAGGTTACTCTAAAATGGGACCTAACAGTCAGATGACTGAGGTGAGGGGTGGCAGGTGGTTCTTGACTGATGATTGGGAAAACAGGTGGTTCGTGACCAATGTTAGGGGCAACAGGTGGTTCCTGACTGATGATAGGGGAAACAGGTGGTTTCCTGACTAACGGTAGGGAAACAGGTGGTACCTAACTGATGATATGGGAAACAGGTGGTTCCTGACCAATGTTAGGGGTAGCAGGTGGTTCCTGACTGATGATAGGGGAAGCAGATGGTTCCTGACTGATGATAGGGGAACAGGTGGTACCTAAGAAATAGCCGAAGAAAAAAATAGGTATCTATGGGACGAGGTATCACTTATGGAAAATTAAATATGTATATTTCCTGTAGGAATAAACTCAAATGTAAATATGGACCAGGAGGGTGTAAATATGGGCCAGTAGGTGTAAATATGGACCAGTGTGGTGTAAGATGATGTAAGCACTGACCTGAAAGAAGAAAAATAACACGACCCACTGATAGTAAGAATGGTGACGGATGACGTATTCTTCCCCAACCTCGTCGTTCTTTTGCAAGATGCTAACACGACTAGCGACGCCGGGATGGGCTACCTCCTCCCCTACGACGCCTCCAGTCAGCGCTGGAATCGTGTAAGTCGACTGTATCCAGCAAAACACGTCGATCGTGTTACTGTTGATAGCATCGACCATACAGTCAATGGGGTCACCGAAATACTGTCTTTTAGTCACGAGGATACTGAATGCCAGGAGAATGATGGCAGTCACTCGGTAATGTAAAGTGAAAATCAAGTTGTCGATTTTCACCTGATCAATTTTCAGCAAGTGGTGGATGGCGCCGAATAAGTCAAACATTTCAACGGTAACCGGTGAGTATACGAAGCAGAACCTGTGTCACGATTAGTGGACGGCGGATCGAGCCTCCAGTATCACTTCCACTGAATGAATCACAAAATTTTAGCACTTTTACAAAAGGTAAACAAATCTCCAATGGGCTGCCGTGGCCGGGCGAGTGAGTGTAAGGGAAGAACAAAGTGCTGGAACCGCACCTCTGGACTCAACTTGATCAACTGAGCGGCAAGAACCACGTAACCGGTAACGATAAACTCACTCGGCGGGTTACCTGCATAGACTGTACTGTTCCACCAGTGTTATTGTAAGTAAGTTTATTCGGGTACCGTTACACATAAATACAGTTACACAAATTATTATACATAGTAACATGTGTAAATTACTTAGGATAACCAAAAAAAAAAAAAAAGAGAATCCGAAAAAGTGACTTATTTCCATTGGAGTTCTTGGGAAATAACGGGAAATAATGTAGTTTTTATCATATATGAGAACGAAAAGTGCAAAATATATTCTTAGGAGACAGTGAGAGGTTAGCAGAGGTTGTTTCATGAGCTCAAACGTGTGTGTGTGTGTGTGTGTGTGTGTGTGTGTGTGTGTGTGTGTGTTCAGTGCGTGTTGAATGCAGGAGTTCCAAGGTCTCGCCTGGAGGGCTCCAGTGTGGTCTGGGTTGGGAGGAGTTAGTGTTTCCACCTCCCAGGCAGAGCTTCCACCAGTACCACCACTCGTAGGGGTTCCTCGTAGCTCACTGGTGAGAGCATTCGAGTCCCTGACACGGAAAATGTTGAGGAAAATTTCCTTACATCCCAAGTTGTCAGGGTGACTAGCTAATGGATTCTTTCTCTTATGAGATGGATATTTGTGCATTGAAGTAAGAGGAAAATTTATATATAAAAAAAGTAGGAAAGGGGAATCTAAAAAAAAAAAATAGAGTAAAAGTCTGAAGAACGTAACTACAGAGAGAACCAAGGAAGATCAGAGAGGAAGGAGAGCACACTCTCTGTGTTCTAACGCAACTCTTCAAGAGCCGGTGAAGGGCTCTTGGAAAACTTCAATTAACTTTTATTCATGCATGAAGAAATATAAAACAGGTTCCAATAATATATCTTTACAGCTAGACGCCATGTTGCTCTTCATGAGGTCCACATATTTCTCATAAGCGTTTCGAGGAGGCAAACCTGGGATTCATGATATGAGGTTTGACTTTCTTATATTATTTAGCAAAATTGGATACATCAGTTGTTTACTACTGCTCTCTTTTATGCGATATTTGCATATAAATAAAAGCTGCCTTTGATTAAAACACGTGTTGATTAAACACGTGTTGATTAAAACAAGTGTTGATTAAATCATGTGTTGATTAAAACACGTGTTGATTAAAATACGTGTTGATTAAAATACGTGTTGATTAAAACATGTGTTGATTATATCATTTGTTGATTAAAACATGTGTTGATTAAAACACGTGTTGATTAAAATACGTGTTGATTAAAACATGTGTTGATTATATCATTTGTTGATTAAAACATGTGTTGATTAAAACACGAGTTGATTAAAATACGTGTTGATTAAAACACGTGTTGATTATATCATTTGTTGATTAAAACATGTGTTGATTATATCATTTGTTGATTAAAACATGTGTTGATTAAAATACGTGTTGATTAAAACATGTGTTGATTATATCATTTGTTGATTAAAACATGTGTTGATTAAAACACGAGTTGATTAAAATACGTGTTGATTAAAACACGTGTTGATTAAGACAAAGGTGTGCAACAGGTGTTGCACACCTGTTGCCTTTGTATTTGACTGACGAAGCCTATTGTGTAGGGGAAACGTTTTAATAATAAAGATACACAGCTGTTGCACATGAGTCATAATCATCAACTTTTCTACGTAACACTTACACATATTGTGTTGAAACCCAACAGCCTGAGCCGAAAGATTTCATTCAGGTGAATGATACCATCGCCTAGTATCCGATTACAGATACCTGTAATCGGATACTAATTAATTAATACTAAGTACATAACGATTATAATCATCAATTCATCAATCTTCAAGATTGATGGAGTGAACACATTGATTCCAGGCTGAGGGACTGATTACCTCAAACTCCTCGTTTTCTACCGTTCTTCTTTGTATTGGACTGATGAAGCTACTGTGTGACGAAACGTTTCCTCAATGAAGATTCCCGAAATTTGTACAAGTGTCTCAACTTGTACTTGGTAAAAAACACTTGTCCTAGTATTGTAACATGTTGACCCTCCGCAGCCATATTGAAAAGACTGATTATTGTCATTATTTTCAGAGGAAAGTGGCATACCCTGGGTGGTCATAAAGGCCCTGGAGAATGGGAGGTAATCAAATCTGAGCCATGAAAGAATAGTGTAGCTTTATCGCTACAGATCAAGAGCCCCCTTATTAACATCAAGGCCGGTAAGAACATCCCTCCTGTCCAGAAACCAACAACTAATACCGTGTAATGATACTGGTTAGGTTAGGTAAGATTTATTAGGAAACAAGTGTTTCCTGACGCGGGTTTTAGTCATGTGATGACCCGCCGTTGGAGCTTTTGGTCACCTAACTGAGACCTTCCGCTGGCTTACCGGTCCACCCAATTAAAAATTATGCTCCTAGTTATAACCATTTGTCCTATTAAGAAAAAAAAATAATGATACTGATTATTAAATATTCGCCGGTATTCTCCCGGCCCGGGCCTTTTCCAAGTGGTGGCCCGGCCTTGGCTCCCTCTTTAGGGAGTGTCTGAGACCTAAGTCTCCCATGGGAGGAGGTACAAGCACCTCCTCATCTTTGGGACCAACTGTCCCCAGGCCTAGCCACAAGCTAGGCCTCTCTGGTCTGCCATCCCCGCCCCAAGGGGGCAAATGGGAATGACAGTCTTATGAGCTAAAGGCTCGGGCTCAGGCACCTACCCTACCCTAGAAGGGCTGGGCATGGTGTCGATGAATGATACTGATTTTTTTTTTTTTTTTTTTATTCGCCGGTATTCTCGCGGCCCGGGTCTTTTCCAAGTAGTGGTGACCCGGCCTTGGCTCCCTATCTGGGGAGTGTCTCGAGACTTAAGTCTCCCATGGGAGGAGGGACAAGTACCTCCTCATCTTTGGGACCAAGTGTCCCCAGGCCTAGCCACATTCCCCGCCCTCACGGGGCTCGTAGGGAGAAGCTAGGCCTCTGGTCTGCCATCTACCCCGCCTCGAAGAGGCTCGTGGGGATGGCAGTCTTATGAGCTGCAGATGGTAGCAAGCTCAGGCTAATACTGATCACCCCTATGTGAGTTTTAATTTTCTGAGACACTGAATTATTACAATTACGCTAATTTATGGTATAAATAATGTCCCTTCCGTTCCTTTATCTTCTGTGTGCTGTAATTTAGGTGAAAGATTTAATAACAATTTTAGTATAGTCCTGAATAATCCCTGTTCTTATTGAAATGATTATTGCCTGATAGCTCAAGTATAATTGGATAATTGTGATGATTTAGGGTAATAATTGGTTGATGCTGAGATAACATAAGCCAAACCTTCGAATATACAATCTCTCATTTCATGCAGAAATTTCCCCATCTCTCCTTAAAAAATAAATCCCATGACAAAGTGGCACTACACATAGTCTGTTACGTGTACTGGCACTGCACATAGTCTGTTATGTGTACTGGCACTGCACATAGTCTGTTATGTGTACTGGCACTACACATAGTCTGTTACGTGTACTGGCACTACACATAGTCTGTTACGTGTACTGGCACTACACATAGTCTGTTACGTGTACTGGCACTACACATAGTCTGTTACGTGTACTGGCACTACACATAGTCTGTTACGTGTACTGGCACTACACATAGTCCGTTACGTGTACTGGCACTGCACATAGTCTGTTACGTGTACTGGCACTGCACATAGTCTGTTACGTGTACTGGCACTACACATAGTCTGTTATGTGTACTGGCTCTACACATAGTCTGTTACGTGTACTGGCACTACAACCTGTCTCTTCCTGATACTGGCAAGTAAGTAAGTCAGTAAGTTTATTTAGTCACAGGTACACATAAGTACACTTATCATACGTAGTATAAAGTACCTAAAATAACCCCCAAAAAGTCAGACAAGGTGACTTATTTCCATTGGGGCACTTCCTGGTTTCCATTGCTTGATAATATAAGAAATTCCTAGAAATTTCTGAAAGAAATTCTCACACCTGAGGTATTTTTTTGTTAAGTGTTGATGGCCGACCTTCGATAGAGCGAATGCATTTTTTCAGTTCAAATATGTAGTTTCAGAATGGATAGTTTTTAAATAGATAGTTTCAAAATAGATATCTTCAAGATTAACAGCACTAGAATGATAGCTACGAAATATATAGCTTCTGTTCGATATTTTCTGATGGAAGAAAAGAGGAAGTGTAGGGCAGTGGGATAGAGTAGGAGGGAAATCTGGAGGGATGGCTGGGAGGGTAGAAGGATGGAGGTTGGAAGGGAGAGTGTGCAGGACTGCAGACGTAACCTTCAACTGCTGGAGGACACCAACCCTACCCACCTGCAGCCTGCCTCCTCTCTCTTCCTGTGATGGTATGTGTGCATGTACTCACCTATTTGTGGTTGCAGGGGTCGATTCACAGCTCCTGGCCCCGCCACTTTGCTAGTCGCTACTTGGTCCACTCTCTGGTTGTTCCAAGAGCCTTATAGTACCTCTCTCTCCAGATTATTCCACGTCCTGACAGCTCTAATGCTGAAGAAATACTTCCTAACATCCCTCTGACTTACCTGAGTGTGTGTGTGTACTGCTAGTTTGCGATGTTAAGGCTGGTTTGCGATGCTAGGGCTGATTTCAATCAAGACACTTTCTAGTTTACTTCTTCTCTAGCTAACCGGGATAAAATAATGTATGATAAGCGCTAAACCCATGCGAGTCATTTAGCACAAGACGTTGCAGAGGGTTGATCCTCCGTCTGCTGAGCACTAGTCAAAAGTACTTCATATTTGTGTTCACCTAAATGTCCCCTCGTTAACCGAGAGCATAAGCATTTGTTAGCTGGAGTTCCGATGCATGAAGGAATGCTCGCGGGGGTCAACGGCCCCGCGGCAGGGTCCCGGACCAGGCCTCCCGGTGGATCAAGGCCAGAGATCATCCAAGCTCTTATCACTGGCCGTACGAACCACAGCCCGGATGGTCAGGAAATAATTTGAGGAACCTGACACATTATTTCTTGAAGTTTTCCGGAGGTCTGTTGGCAACTTCCCATATGCACGAAGGAAGGGGCGTTGGAAGAATGTTTGCAGCTCATCTCTCACAGACGGTGACGAAGGATCTTACGAAGTGTATCACCATGAATCCCCCACAGACGTAATCAAATTCGGCTTTGACGATCGTGAGGGAGAAAGAGATTCTGCCGCAGGTGGAACTACATCTACGGTTGGAACACTGACCTAACAACAGCAACAACAGCAAGAGCAGCACCACAACTACCACTAATAATAGCAATAGCAACAGCAGCAGCAGCAGCAGCAGCAGCAGCACCACCACCACCACCACCACCACCACCACCACCACCACCAACAACAACAACAACAAACAGCAAGTAAAAAGGAAGTCAAAGGCAGTACCTGCCAGGATAACTTGCCCCCAAGTTCTAAACTTCTTGTGTCTGGCAACCAACCTCCAGCTGCTCTTCCTCGGCAGCGAGGCATCAAGTTCCCCTTAATTAACAGGTAAAACAACTGCTCCCATCCTTTAAAATGACGTAATTTATATATATATATATATATATATATATATATATATATATATATATATATATATATATATATATATATATATATATATATTTATATATATATATATATATATATATATATTATGAGAAGTCCCCAGAAATCATAGCAGTTACAGAAACAAAACTCACTGACAGAATAACAGATGCAATCTTCCCACCAGGATACCAAATCATATATATATATATATATATATATATATATATATATATATATATATATATATATATATATATATATATATATATATATATATATATATATATATATATATATATATATGACTATAGGTGGTCGGCAAATTTTGACCCTCTACTGGAGTCCTCTTCAGCAGATATAAAATATGAGACTGGAACGTGTTTATATAGGAAGGGTGAGTCCGTGAGGTCAAGAGAGTAAGTGAGCGTGGAACATCAGGTCTGGGAGTAATTAAGATACCTAACTGTTGCATATATGTCTAATCTACTGTACCATTATTCCATTATTATATTGATATCTGAGAGATTGCCAAAAAGATGTCTACTTGTCTACTGTTGTCTACTCATCTTCTATTCTCCGTTCTCTCATTCCTTCCTTCGATAGCCAGCTTATAAACCTATCCAGTGTAACGCAAACATATTTTAATAACATAAGCACCATTATCCTTAACATAATAGCGTATCAGTCGTATTTCCGTAGCTCTGTTGGTAGCGCATTCACCTCACACATTGAGGTCTATGGTTCGAACACCGGTACGGATGGAAACATTGGACATGTTTCCTTAAGACACCTGCTGTCCCTGGTCATCTAGCAGCAAGTAGGTACCTGGGTGTTAGTTGACTGGTGTGGGTCGCATCCTGAGGACAAAATTAATCTAATTTACCCGAATTGCTCTGCATAATAAGGGGCTTTCTATATAATTTGTCACTGATATCACCTGTGGTCTGAATAAGTTGTATTATGTACTTGTAGAAATAAGGATTATTATTATTATTCCTGTACACTTGGTGGGGTGAGAGAGATGGGGGAATTGGGGTGAGAGGGAGGGGGTAATTGGAGTGGGGTGTTTGGGGAACGATGAGTGGGGTGGTGGTTGGTGTGGAGTGTGTCAACAGAGGAAGAGAGAGCGGGTGGGCCAGGGGTGGGCCAGGGGTGAGCCAGTGGTGGGCCAGGGGTGAGCCAGTGGTGGGCCAGGGGTGGGCAAGGGGAGTGGGCCAGGGGTGGAGATGGGAGGAGGGGGGCTGAACAAGTATAGCGGAAAAGGGTGATTTTCGAACCCGTTCGTTCTTCCGCTAATGATGTCACCACCTGTTTCCACCTGCCTCTCACCCCTCACACTTCACCCCTCCTCCCCCTCCTCCCCTTCCTTCCCACTCACCATCATCCCCCCCTCTCTCCACCACCCCTCACTTCCAGAACCGGTTTGGAAACACAGTGTTTCAAGCTCTCAGAGCTCTCAACAACACTGTAACACAAAGGGTCTGCATAAGTTGTATTATGTACTTGCAGAAATTTATTATTATTATTATTATTATTATTATTATTATTATTATTATTATTATTTCAATTATAGTTTCATTCCATTGCTACTCAGTATTATTATTATTATTATTATTATTATTATTATTATTATTATTATTATTATTATTATTATTATTATTATCTCAGTTATAATTTCATTCCATTCCTACCTCTGGAGTGACTATGTGTACCTGCATAATGATTGTGTATACTTGTATAATGACTGCATATACTCGTATAGTGATTGGGTAACTGTATATCTGGAGTATACCTGAAGGGTGTCTCGTGCGTCAACGCCCCCTCGGTCCGTTCTAGTTTGTATCTGTATAGTGAATGTATATACTTGTATAGTGACTGTGTATACTTGTATAGTGACTGTATGGTGAGAGTTTCTTCATGTGTATTGACTGTGTGTACCGATTTTATGACTATGTATCCTTGCAAAGTGACTGTGTACATGTATACTGAGAGTATGTATGTGTTTCATGACACACTCACACTGGTGACACACACCTAGATACACATACACACACACACACACACACACACACACACACACACACACACACACACACACACACACACACACACACACACACACACACACACACACACACACACACACACACACACACATACACACACACACACACACACACACACACACAGAGGCGCTATGTGTACCCCTAACAACAATATTCAATACATCTATCGAAACAGGGAGATTGCCTGAGGCATGGAAGACAGCAAATGTAGTCCCAATCTTTAAAAAAGGAGACAGACATGAAGCATTAAACTACAGACCAGTGTCACTGACATGTATAGTATGCAAAATCATGGAGAAGATTATCAGGAGAAGAGTGGTGGAACACCTAGAAGGGAATGATCTCATCAACAGCAGCCAGCATGGTTTCAGGGACGGGAAATCCTGTGTCACAAACCTACTGGAGTTCTATGACATGGTGACAGCAGTAAGACAAGAGAGAGAGGGGTGGGTGGATTGCATTTTCTTGGACTGCAAGAAGGCGTTTGACACAGTTCCACACAAGAGATTGGTGCAAAAACTGGAGGACCAAGCAGGAATAACAGGGAAGGCACTACAATGGATCAGGGAATACTTGTCAGGAAGACAGCAGCGAGTCATGGTACGTGGCGAGGTGTCAGAGTGGGCACCTGTGACCAGCGGGGTCCCGCAGGGGTCAGTCCTAGGACCAGTGCTGTTTCTGGTATTTGTGAACGACATGACGGAAGGAATAGACTCTGAGGTGTCCCTGTTTGCAGATGACGTGAAGTTGATGAGAAGAATACACTCGATCGAAGACCAGGCAGAACTACAAAGGGATCTGGACAGGCTGCAGACCTGGTCCAGCAATTGGCTCCTGGAGTTCAATCCCACCAAGTGCAAAGTCATGAAGACTGGGGAAGGGCAAAGAAGACCGCAGATGGAGCACAGTCTAGGGGGCCAGAGACTACAAACCTCACTCAAGGAAAAAGATCTTGGGGTGAGTATAACACCAGGCACATCTCCTGAAGCGCACATCAACCAAATAACTGCTGCAGCATATGGGCGCCTAGCAAACCTCAGAACAGCATTCCGACATCTTAATAAGGAATCGTTCAGGACCCTGTACACCGTGTACGTTAGGCCCATATTGGAGTATGCGGCACCAGTTTGGAACCCACACCTAGCCAAGCACGTAAAGAAACTAAAGAAAGTGCAAAGGTTTGCAACAAGACTAGTCCCAGAGCTAAGAGGTATGTCCTACGAGGAGAGGTTAAGGGAAATCAACCTGACGACACTGGAGGACAGGAGAGATAGGGGGGACATGATAACGACATACAAAATACTGAGAGGAATTGACAAGGTGGACAAAGACAGGATGTTCCAGAGATTGGACACAGTAACAAGGGGACACAGTTGGAAGCTGAAGACACAGATGAATCACAGGGATGTTAGGAAGTATTTCTTCAGCCACAGAGTAGTCAGTAAGTGGAATAGTTTGGGAAGCGATGTAGTGGAGGCAGGATCCATACATAGCTTTAAGCAGAGGTATGATAAAGCTCACGGCTCAGGGAGAGTGACCTAGTAGCGATCAGTGAAGAGGCGGGGCCAGGAGCTCGGACTCGACCCCCGCAACCTCAACTAGGTGAGTACAACTAGGTGAGTACACACACACACACACACACACACACACACACACACACACACACACACACACACACACACACACACACACACACACACACACGCACACACTTCACGCTCTATACTCCCAGGAAGTTTCCAAATAAATTCCAAGACAACAAATATGAGCATTTTGTCATAAATTTTCCCCAGATACTCAAGAAAAATTTCCGTCTCTCCCGAGGACAAAAAACTTCAGGACGCAGGACACAACACACGAGCTGGATCAAAAGCAACTTTGAACATAAATTTTTTCCCAAAAAGAATTTTAAAGGCTACGCTATACACGGACGCAGAATTTTGCAAGAGTGACGAATGTGCAGAACTGAGCAATATCTCAGGGAACAAATATGAACTCGTAAAAAGGGGGCGAGTCTATACAAGGTTGAGAGTCCAGTGCTCCAGGAACGACAATGATTTATATATATATATATATATATATATATATATATATATATATATATATATATATATATATATATATATATATATATATATATATATATATATATATATATATATATATATATATGTATATATATATACGAATATTTTATCTCGAGTAGTTTCTTGGACTTGTTAACAGTTCACTGCTTCAACTGTTCTCTCTTATGTATTTTTGCTTCTGTTTTGAGCGTTTATATAGACTCCAGAGGCGGAAGACTTGGGAACACATTAATACAAGTACGGTAAGCATTACAGAGAAAGCAGTTTGTTAAAGAGGGACTCAATGAGAGTGTGAGTGTCAAACAACGAGAGGGAATGCGTGTCCCCATAGGCTTTTATAACCTTTCTGACCTTGTTCTCCCTCATGCCTAAGCCAATGGGAATTCACTTCCTGGAGTTGGTGTTGGCGACATAGTCAGCAGGTTGGGTAATATTATGGCAGATAATGGGAACAAGGCCATTATCTGTCTTTGTGTTGGGGGTAATGACATTGGGAAGGGAAGGAGACAGGAGCTGCAGGATAAGTACAGGTCAGCCATAGTAGTAGTTAGGTCTAAGGGAGGGATCCCAGTTATATGTAGCATCTTGCCTAGAAAGGGAGTGGGTAATGAATGGATGTCTAGGGCAATTGGTATAAATTGCTGGCTAGACAGGTACTGCAAGGAACTTGCAATCCCATTCATTGATAACTGGGACCTTTTCTTTGGCAAACGTGATATGTATACAAGGGATGGGGTTCATCTCTCTGGGGATGGAGTGGTTGCATTAGCCAATTCAATTGAGAGGGTAATTGATGACTTGTCTAGGAATTTAAACTGATAGATTATAGAGGTATGGGTGTTTGTGGGAAACAACCAGGCTGCAGCATTAAAAACAGCAGTTATTACCGGGATACCTCAGGGATATGTTTAAAAGACAATAATCAAAATAAAGTTGCTAGTAATGGCAAATCAATTGATCAACAAACAAAGAGAGATAGTAGAGGGCAACGAGTGACTAGCTCCCTTAAGGTTTACTATACAAATAGTAGGAGTCTAAGAAATAAGATAGATGAGCTAAAATTACTTGCAAGTATAGGTAACATAGATATTATTGGTATAACAGAGACCTGGTTCAACCTGAAAGGTAGAGAAATGCCTTCTGAATGCAACATACATGGTTATAAACTATTCCACACTGATAGGGTCAACAGGAAGGGTGGTGGTGTGGCGATGTATGTCAGAAAATTTAAATTGTTGTCTTAGACATGATATAAGATTAGAAACATCGAACACAGAATCAGTTTGGCTTCAGTTTCTCGAGGGTCGTGACAAATTAATTTTGGGTGTGATTTATAGGCCCCCAAACCTTGATAGGGAGGGCAGTAAGCTGTTATAGGACGAAATTCATAAGGCATCTAGATATGAAAATGTTGTGATAATGGGAGATTTTAACTTTAGACAAATTGATTGGAACAATATGACAGGAAATCTTGAGTCTAGTGACTTTCTTGATACGGTTCAGGATTGCTTTTTAGAACAGGTTGTGACAGAACCAACTAGAGGAAACAATCTGCTTGACGTGGTTCTTGCCAACAAAGATTCACTAATTAATAATCTTGAGGTTAATGATGAGCTTGGGGAAAGTGATCACAAATCACTTAGTTTCAATATATCATGGAATTACCCAGATAACTGCAATCAAATCTCTGTCCCAGATTTTCGCTTGCCCTACTTCATGGGACTGAAAAATTACTTGGGTGGGCTAAATTGGGATGTCCTAACTATGGGTCAGGTAGGTGATCTTGGTTGCCAATATGACGTTTTTCAGAGCATAGTTCTAGCTGCCCAGACAACTTTTGTTCCGAGTAGGGAAATTAGATCTAACAAAAATGATCCCAAATAGATGAGCAATACATTAAAACATCTCATTGGTCAAAAGAGATGCATATATAGGCGTATCAAAAGAGGGGATGGGCAGTCAAGAAATCAGTATATTCAATTAAAGAGAGAAATAAAGAAAGGAATAAGGAAAGCAAAAAGAGATTATGAGGCTAAGGTCGCAAGGGATTCAAAGACTAACCCAAAAGGGTTCTTTCAGGTATACAGAAGTAAGATTAGGGACAAGATTGGCCCACTTAAGAGTAACTCTGGTCAGATCACTGACAGTGATAAGGATATGTGTGAAATTCTAAATACCTACTTCCTCTCAGTTTTCACCCAGGAAAATACAAGCGATATTCCTGAAATAATAGATTACGTAGAACAGGATGATAATAAACTATGTACGATTGCGGTAACTAGTGACATGGTCCTCAGACAAATAGAGAAACTAAAACCTAACAAATCCCCAGGTCCTGATGAACTGTTTGCAAGGGTGTTAAAGGAATGTAAAGAGGAACTTAGCATACCTTTGGCTAATCTTTTTAACATATCACTACAAACTGGCATAGTGCCTGATAAGTGGAAAATGGCAAATGTAATACCTATTTACAAGGCAGGTGACAGGTCCTTGGCTTCGAACTATAGACCAATAAGCCTTACCTCCATAGTGGGAAAATTTATGGAATCAATAATTGCTGAAGCAATTCGTAGCCATATTGACAGGCACAGATTGATTAATGATTCTCAACACGGTTTTACAAAGGGGCGTTCCTGTCTTACGAATTTACTAACTTTTTTCACTAAGGTGTTTGAGGAGGTAGATCATGGTAATGAATATGATATTGTGTATATGGACTTCAGTAAGGCTTTCGATAGAGTTCCACACCAGAGGCTATTGAGGAAACTTAGGGCACACGGAATAGGAGGAGAAATTTTTTCCTGGGTAGAGGCATGGCTGACAAATAGACAGCAGAGAGTTTGCATAAATGGGGAGAAATCAGAATGGGGGCACCTCACAAGCGGTGTTCCTCAGGGGTCAGTGTTGGGCCCGTTGTTGTTCACAATTTACATAAACGACATAGATGAGGGAATAAATAGCACCATAAGCAAATTTGCTGATGACACCAAAATAGGCCGTCCAATTCATTCTAATGAGGACATTAGAGCACACCAGGATGATTTGAATAGACTGACGCAATGGTCGGAGAAGTGGCAGATGCAGTTTATATTGACAAATGCAAAGTTCTAAATGTTGGACAGTTAAATAACCATGCCACATATGAACTAAATAATGTAGATCTTTATATTACTGATTGCGAAAAGGATTTAGGAGTTCTGGTTAGCAGTAACCTAAAACCAAGACAACAGTGCATTAATGTTCGCAATAAAGATAACGGAATTCTTGGCTTCATATCTAGAAGTATAAATAATAGAAGTCCTCACCGTATTACAGAATGGATATAAATGCTCTGGAAAATGTACAAAGGAGGATGACAAAGATGATCCCATGTATCAGAAATCTTCCCTATGAGGATAGACTGAGGACCCTGAATCTGCACTCTCTCGAAAGGCGTAGAATTAGGGGGGATATGATCGAGGTGTATAAATGGAAAACAGGAATAAATAAATGGGATGTAAATAGTGTGCTGAAAATTTCCAGCCAAGACAGGACTCGCAGCAATGGTTTCAGGTTGGAAAATTTCAGATTCAGGAAGGATATAGGAAAGCACTGGTTTGGTAATATAGTTGTGGATGAGTGGAACAAGCTCCCGAGTACAGTTATTGAGGCTAAAACGTTGTGTAGTTTTAAAAATATGTTAGATAAATACATGAGTGGGTGTGGGTGGGTGTGAGTTGGACCTGACTAGCTTGTGCTGCTGGGTCTGGTACAGTGCTCCATCCTTGAGTGGGGATGACCAGACAGGGTGGGTCATTGGGATAATCCGGGAGGTGTGTTATTGGTCTTATCCGGGGGGGGACATGAACCTGCTCCGTATGGGTCAGTAGGCCTGTTGCAGTGTTCCTTCTTTCTTATGTTCTTATGTTCTTATGTAATCCAGGTAACTATGTCATGTTGACCTCACCTTGGCGCCTTGACGTTTTTCACAACTCTTTGGCATCTCCTCTTGTGACCTGACCTTGCTGTTCGGTGCTCAGGGCAACGATATTTCCTGAAGCAGCTTTTTCAAACATCATTTATTTAAAGTCGATCGATTATGAAATCATTCTAAAATTGAAAAAAAAAAAGAATAAAAATCGTATAACACGTTGAACAGTGACTAAACACGAATACAACAATGAGCGAATATGAAACAACAGGTGAATATGAATGAAGCTATATGCGAGGAGTGGGTGAAGATGAATTAATTAATATTTTAGCTTTGAGATGGCAGGCACCGGTGAGCAAGACACCTGAGAGGGCGTGAAAGGGGCCCCCTGACTATCCAAGTGAAAAGGATTACGGATTCCTTTTCGCGTGAGGAGTCGAGGTGATGGTTTTAAGGGAAGGGAGAGAGGGCGTGCTGGCCGGGCGTGAAGAGATAATAGTAGTGTTTTTGATGCTAAATATATTTGCATTTTACGGAAGCGTTCGCGTTGCTGTAACAAAATCATCAAGGAAACTTTCGTTTATTTACCATTTTTTGCAATGCTTGGACATCAGTCTGACGTTCCGGGAAGGAGGCTGTATCTTGGTCCAGGAGAAGAAGAAGGAGAAGAAGAAGAAGA
>NC_091346.1:17975567-17980567 GCF_038502225.1 Cherax quadricarinatus
GTCAAAACCTTCTGTTCAGGCTGAGAAAACTTAAACAGGAAAACAAAATACATCAGTGTTTCACGCGAGATGGGAAAATACTAGTAAGGAAAACATCAACAGGACAACAATATACTATCTCAAATGAACACGATTTCTCTACCTTCCTTAGAAAAGCTGACATTTTTGTAACAGATTAGATAAGTGCCCTTAATACATATATACGTGTGGTGCATATAGTGTACGTTACTATTATATTGTACATTATTATTTTTATTATTTTTCATCACTAGCTAATGAAATACCTCCAATACTCTATACTTCTTTCTTACTACTATAAATTGCTCATAATTTTAAATTACAAGTCAAATCTTACTCCAAATTAATAATATTCATTATTCTTACCTGTCCATTTAATTTTGTTTATCACTACTTGTTTTTTAGTCACTTTTTATTGTGTATGCAATTAGTGTATATTCCAATTACTTTTTTGCAAGTACCAAAACTATCTTTTGCTAGCTAGTACCAACTACCTCATTTTTTTTACTTTTATAGTGCAATAAACTGCTCAATTTATTTAATATTACAAATCAGATCTTACTCCTAAACCAATATTATTTCATAGTGACCACCTGTCCATTTAACTTTGTTTACCATTACTTAATTTTAGTCCCTCATATATTTTCTCCTTTATTTTAGCTTTATATAACTACCCTAGTTTATACATTCACAATTGTTAAAATAATCAAGGTGCTATTCTCAGGTGCTAAAGTAGAATAAGTTCACAACTTTGCCATTATATTCCAAAACTACCTTAGCTCATTATTTTACATTTGTTAAATAATTCAGGTGCTATTTTTTAGCTTAAGACTATTTACTTTGTTTTATACTTAATTCTAGCTATAGATTCACTACAAATCTTATGATTACAAGCATTGATCCTGATACCAACCTCTTATTTAATGACTTAAATGATTCAAACAGTTACTGTAATTACTACACTGCAGAACAATCAAAGGCACTTCTCAGTGCCAACAACAACATAACTATCTTTAACTACAATATAAGATCTTTAAGCAAGCATTACGATGACCTCATAGCATTACTAAATTCCTTACATGCCAATATGTCCATCATTACACTAACTGAAACCTGGCTAAAGCCTGATAGTACAGATGTCTATGCCATTCCTGGTTACACAGCCATACACAACTGTAGGCCAGACCAACAAGGGGGTGGCACAGCCATATACTACTCAGACCAACTAGAATGTATCACTAATACTTGCACAAGGGATGAACATGGGGAATATATAATAGCCAAATTCAAATCCAAATACCTACAAAAACCTCTCACATTGATAAACATTTACAGAGTTCCACAGTCAAACATTAGCCAATTTAGTCAAAACCTAGGAAGTATGATAACTGATGCACGCATGAACAAAGATCACTTACTACTCTCAGGTGACTTCAATATAAATCTCCTGCAAGACCAGGACCCACACGTTACTGAATTCACAAACACAATGAGTAACTGTATGTTGCTACCAACAGTAACAAAACCTACAAGAGTGACAGAGACTAGTGTTTCCCTACTTGACCACATCTGGACCAACACCATATCCCCTTTAAAATCAGGCATAATTACAGATAATACCACAGACCACTACCCTACTTTTCTCATAACAACTCTTGGTAAATTACCCCAAGACACTACTAAAGTCACCTTCAGACTTCACAATGAGGCAGCCATTAATAACTTCACAACAGCAGTAGCAAACATTGACTGGCACACTGAGCTAGAAATCTATACAGATATTGACGAATGTATTAATAATTTTCTAAAAAAGACCCAATACCTCTATAACAAGCATTGCCCTAAAAAAACTAAACAGATGACAGCTAAGAGACTGAACAGTCCCTGGTTAACACCCAGCATTCTCAAATCCATAAATACAAAACACCAATATGAAAAACAGTACAGAATGGGTCACATAACCAGAGACCAAACAAAACGTTACTCGTCAATCCTAACCAGCCTGATAAGAAGGGCAAAAAAATTGTATTATGAGAACAGATTATCCAACTTACGAGGTGATATAAAAAAGACCTGGAAAACCCTATCAGAAATTCTAGGAACAAAAAAGATATCACGAAATAGCGAAATAAAATTAGCAAAATCAGATGAACCCCAACTCCCACCAACAGAAACAGCAAACAGACTCAATGACTTCTTCTCCACTATAGGACAAAACCTTGCCAATAAAATCCCAAGCTCAGATACCCCACCAAATGACTACCTCACTGGCAACTACCCGAACACACTGTTCCTAGCTCCGACTAACCCATACGAAGTCTCCCTTATTATCAACACGCTAAAAAACAAGGCAGGAGATTTAAATACCTTACCACCCTTTATATACAAAAAAGTGTCACAAGTGCTATCACCAATCATTGCAACACTCTTTAACAAATCCATTGAATCCTCCACCTTCCCCACAGTACTCAAAATAGCAAGGGTCACCCCGATCCACAAAGGAGGAGACCAAACAGAGTTGAATAACTATAGGCCAATATCCAACTTACACCCTCTCTCAAAAATCTTCGAAAAATTAATTCATAAACGAATCTACTCCTACCTTATCTCCCAAAACATACTCAACCCCTGCCAATTTGGATTCAGGCCAAATAAAAATACTAATGATGCTATTATACACATGCTAGAACATATATACACTGCAATAGAGAAAAAAGAAGTCCCACTGGGGATCTTCATTGACTTACGTAAAGCTTTTGATACAGTTAACCATGACTTGCTCCACGTAAAATTGTCACACTATGGTATAAGAGGGCACTCCCTCAACTACCTCAAGTCATACCTCAGCAACAGAAGCCAATATGTGTATGCAAATGGGGCAAACTCTTCTGCACAACCAATTACAGTTGGTGTCCCACAGGGAAGTGTCCTTGGCCCTCTTCTCTTTCTCCTATACATAAATGACCTACCAAATGCTTCGCAATTACTCAAACCCACACTATTTGCAGATGACACTACATACGTCTTCTCCCACCCGAGCCCAGTCACGCTAGCCAATACTGTAAATACAGAATTACAGAAAATATCTACCTGGATGAGGACTAACAAACTTACACTAAACATTGACAAAACCTACTTCCTTCAGTTTGGTAACAGAGCTACAGATGTCCCTCTTAACATAATGATAAACGGATCACCTATCACAAAGCTAACAGAGGGAAAATTCTTAGGAATCCACCTTGATAATAGACTCAAATTTCATACACATATACAACAAATTTCTAAGAAAATTTCCAAGACTGTAGGCATACTATCGAAGATACGGTACTATGCTCCACAGTCAGCCCTCCTGGCCCTATATCACTCTCTTATTTACCCCTATCTCACCTATGGAATTTGTGCATGGGGCTCAACAACAAGTAACCATCTCAGACCACTAATTACCCAACAAAAGGCTGCAGTTAGAATGATAACAAATTCTCACTATAGGCAGCACACTCCACCAATATTCAATACACTAAACCTATTCACCATACAAAACATTCATACTTATTACTGCACCTATTACATACATAGAACACTTAACTCTGATATTAACCCTCCCCTCAAACATCTCCTTGCCAACCTCAACAGAACACATGACCATAACACAAGGCACAGATCACTCTTTGATGTTCCTCGTGTCCATCTCACACTATGCAAAAACTCAATGCACATAAAAGGCCCTAAAATCTGGAACTCATTACCTGTAAATATAAAAGAAACACTACCTGTTTATAAATTCAAGTCTCTTCTCAAAGATCACTTACTCACCCAAAACCAAATAAATACTGAATAACTGAACCTTATAAATTGTATATCTTAAATGTTTCTCACAATTATATCACATAAATGTTAAACCTAAAACCCAATCTAACTTTATTATTTTTTAAATACACTACCTAACAGAATACTCCATTCTACTGAATGTACAACAATGCTTACAACCATATGACCTGTCTTTGTAATACTCACTTGTGCTTTATAGTAATCTGTTTACATTAAAGTTTTATCACCGATGTCATCATTGCTTAGTACATCTTAAGTTAATTTTAAGCCAGCCCGTAATGCTATGCATAGTATAAGTGGCTTTGGCATACTGCTCTTTTCTGTATTTTTTGTACCTCTGTATGTGTGCACAAATTTTTAAATAAATAAATAAATAAATAAATAAATAAAAGGGTAATGAAAATTTAAAGCTTATACGAAGTATCAAGCTGGTAACTCACACACACACACGCACACACACACACACACACACACACACACACACACACACACACACACACACACACACACGGGGCCAGGAGCTCGGACTCGACCCCCGCAACCTCAACTAGGTGAGTACACACACACACACATGAACGACATGACGGAAGGAATAGACTCTGAGGTGTCCCTGTTTGCAGATGACGTGAAGTTGATGAGAAGAATTCATTCGATCGAAGACCAGGCAGAACTACAAAGGGATCTGGACAGGCTGCAGACCTTGTCCAGCAATTGGCTCCTGGAGTTCAATCCCACCAAGTGCAAAGTCATGAAGATTGGGGAAGGGCAAAGAAGACCACAGACGGAGTACAGTCTAGGGGGCCAGAGACTACAAACCTCACTCAAGGAAAAAGATCTTGGGGTGAGTATAATACCAGGCACATCTCCTGAAGCGCACATCAACCAAATAACTGCAGCAGCATATGGGCGCCTTGCAAACCTCAGAACATCATTCCGTGCAAAGGTTTGCAACAAGACTAATCCCAGAGCTAAAAGGTATGTCCTACGAGGAGAGGTTAAGGGAAATCAACCTGACGACACTGGAGGACAGGAGAGATAGGGGAGACATGATAACGACTTACAAAATACTGAGAGGCATTGACAAGGTGGACAAAGACAGGATGTTGCAGAGACTGAACACAGCAACACGGGGACACAGTTGGAAGCTGAAGACA
>NC_091346.1:17985567-17995567 GCF_038502225.1 Cherax quadricarinatus
CTTTTTTTTATCCCTCTCTCCACCTCTCGTTTAATATGAACATATAATAATAATAAAAATAATAATAATAATAATAATAATAATAATAATAATAATAATAATAATAATAATAATAATAATAATAATAAAATAGTAATAAAATAATAATAATAATAATAATAATAATAATAATAATAATAATAATAATAATAATAATAATAATAATAATAATAATAATAAATAGTAATAATAATAATAATAATAATAATAATAATAATAATAATAATAATAATAATAATAATCTTTTTCTGTACAAGTACATGAACAAGGTATACAGGCCTAGCTGACATCAGTGATATTTACTATATAGAAAGCCCCTTGTTATGCAGATCATTTCCCGTTAAAATAGGTTAATTTCGCCCCCAGGATGCGACCCACATCCATCGGCTAACACCTAGGTACTTATTTTATTGCTAGGTTAACAGGGATAGCATTTGTCTTGTCAGTGGTCAGTCGTCACGTGAGGTCACAGACCCTGAGCTGCTTGGGGATTAGCGTGGACGGTTACAAAGCATGGCTTGCTTCTACAGTGTTTTAAAAGCTGAGGTTGGAGAGTTGAAGGAGGAGGTCTTGCTTCTCCAGGAGGAGATTAGGAGGCTGAAGGTCCACCTCAATGGGCCTGGGAGAGAGTGTGAGGTGGTTGGAGATGTGGGGAATGAGGCTTCTAGCAGTGAGGTGCAGTCTGTCTCTCACTGTGAGGAGGCTGTTGGTGGGGTGGTAGCAACGGCTACCAGCAGTGAGGTGCAGCCCAGCACCTGCTACAAGTGGCGAGTTGTTCACAGTAATGGGAGGCGCA
Source organism: Cherax quadricarinatus (assembly GCF_038502225.1). Classification (NCBI taxonomy): domain Eukaryota; kingdom Metazoa; phylum Arthropoda; class Malacostraca; order Decapoda; family Parastacidae; genus Cherax; species Cherax quadricarinatus. The sequence continues at coordinate 17,986,403 of NC_091346.1, forward strand.
TCAGAGTAAGGAAAGTTAAGAGTGCAGATCTGAAGGTAGGAAATCGCTTCTCTGTTCTCCAGGATGAATGTACTTCAGTGGCCAGTGAAGGTAAGGGTACTACTGCCCCTGCTAATGAAGGTAAGCGCATTCTTGTGGTTGGTGACTCTCAGGTAAGATATGTTGATCGTGCTTTTTGTAATAGGAATAAGAAGATGAGAGATAGAGTGTGCTTCCCTGGAGCTGGTGTTGGGGACATTGTCAACAGACTGGATAATATCATGTCAGGTAATGGGAACAAGCCCATTATCTGTCTCAGTGCTGGTGGAAATGATATTGGGAAGGGTAGGAGAGAAGAGCTGCTAGATAAGTACAGGTCAGCTATAGATTTCATTAAGTCTAAGGGAGGGATCCCAATCATATGTAGCATCTTGCCTAGAAGGGGAGTAGGAAATGAATGGTTGTCTAGGGCAATTGGTGTAAATTGCTGGCTAGACAGATACTGCAAGGAACTTGCAATCCCATTCATTGACAACTGGAACAACTTTTATGGCAAACATGATATGTATGCAAGGGATGGGGTTCATCTCTCTGGGGCAGGGGTGGTAGCACTTGCAGACTCGATTGAGAAGGCCATTGGTGAAATGCCTATGATTTTAAACTGATGGAAGATAGAGGTATGGGTGTGTGTGGGAAACAAGCAGGTTGCAACACTAGGGTTGGAAACAGTAAATGTATAAAAGGCATTCAGCATGAAGTTATAAATAAAGACAATAGAACAGGTCAGCAAACTAAGGGGGACAGCAGAGGGCAGCAAGGGACTAGCTCCCTTAAGGTTTACTATACTAATAGCAGGAGTGTTAGAAATAAGATAGATGAGCTAAGATTAATTGCAAGTGCAGGAAACATAGATATTATTGCTATAACAGAGACCTGGCTCAATCTGAAAGATAGAGAGATGCCCTCTGAATGTCACATACAAGGCTATAAATTATTCCACACTGACAGGGTCAACAGGAAAGGTGGTGGAGTAGCGATGTATGTCAGAGACAATTTAAATTGTTGTGTTAGACAAGATATTAAATTAGAAGCGTCAGCCACTGAATCTGTTTGGTTACAGCTTCTCGAGGGCCGAGAAAAACTAATTTTGGGTGTGATTTACAGGGCCCCAAATCTTGATAGGGAGTGCAGTAAACTTCTATGGGACGAAATTCGTAAGGCATCTACATACGAAAATGTTGTGCTAATGGGAGATTTCAACTATAGACAGATTGACTGGAGCAATTTGACAGGAAATTTAGAGTCGGGTGACTTTCTTGATACGATCCAGGATTGTTTTTTAAAACAGTTTGTGACAGAGCCAACTAGGGGAAATAACCTCCTTGACTTGGTTCTTGCCAGTAGGGAAACACTAATTAATAATCTTGAGGTTAATGATGAGCTTGGGGAGAGTGATCACAAATCACTCAGTTTTAACATATCATGGAATTCCCCTAATAATGGCAATCAAGTCTCCGTCCCTGACTTTCGCTTGGCTGATTTCATAGGACTGAAAAATTACTTAGGTGGGCTGAACTGGAATGACCTGACTAGGGGTCAGGTAGGTGGTGATGGTTGCCGATATGATGCTTTCCAGGGCATAGTTCTAGCTGCTCAGTCAAATTATGTTCCAAATAGGGAAATCAGATCAAACAAAAATGATCCTAAATGGATGAACAATAGATTAAAATATCTGATTGGTCAAAAGAGAGGCATATATAGGCAAATCAAAAGAGGAGAGGGGCAATTAAGAAATCGATATATTCAGTTAAAGAGAGAAATAAAAAAGGGAATTAGAAAAGCAAATAGAGATTATGAGGTTAAAGTTGCAAGAGAATCGAAGACTAACCCAAAAGGATTCTTTCAGGTATACAGAAGTAAGATCAGGGACAAGATAGGCCCACTCAAAAGTTCCTCGGGTCAGCTCACTGACAGTGATAAGGAAATGTGTAGAATTTTTAACACATACTTCCTCTCAGTTTTTACACAGGAGGATACCAGCGATATTCCAGTAATGATAAATTATGTAGAACAGGACGATAATAAACTGTGCACTATTAGGGTCACAAGTGACATGGTCCTTAGGCAAATAGATAAATTAAAACCTAACAAATCCCCAGGCCCTGATGAACTGTATGCAAGGGTTCTAAAGGAATGTAAAGAGGAGCTTAGCACACCTTTGGCTAATCTTTTCAACATATCACTACAAACTGGCATGGTGCCAGATAAGTGGAAAATGGCAAATGTGATACCTATTTTCAAAACAGGTGACAGGTCCTTAGCTTCGAACTATAGACCAATAAGCCTAACCTCCATAGTGGGAAAATTTATGGAATCAATAATTGCCGAGGCAGTTCGTAGCCACCTTGAAAAGCATAAATTAATCAACGAATCTCAGCATGGTTTTACAAAGGGGCGTTCCTGCCTTACGAATTTATTAACTTTTTTCACTAAGGTATTTGAGGAGGTAGATCATGGTAATGAATATGATATTGTGTATATGGACTTCAGTAAGGCTTTTGACAGGGTCCCACATCAGAGACTATTGAGGAAAATTAAAGCACATGGAATAGGAGGAGAAATTTTTTCCTGGATAGAGGCATGGTTGACAAATAGGCAGCAGAGAGTTTGCATAAATGGGGAGAAATCAGAGTGGGGAAGCGTCACGAGCGGTGTTCCACAGGGGTCAGTGTTGGGCCCCCTGCTGTTCACAATCTACATAAACGACATAGATGAGGGCATAAAGAGCGACATCGGCAAGTTTGCCGATGACACCAAAATAGGCCGTCGAATTCATTCTGACGAGGACATTCGAGCACTCCAGGAAGATTTGAATAGACTGATGCAGTGGTCGGAGAAGTGGCAGATGCAGTTTAATATAGACAAATGCAAAGTTCTAAATGTTGGACAGGACAATAACCATGCCACATATAAACTAAATAATGTAGATCTTAATATTACGGATTGCGAAAAAGATTTAGGAGTTCTGGTTAGCAGTAATCTGAAACCAAGACAACAGTGCATAAGTGTTCGCAATAAAGCTAATAGAATCCTTGGCTTCATATCAAGAAGCATAAATAATAGGAGTCCTCAGGTTGTTCTTCAACTCTATACATCCTTGGTTAGGCCTCATTTAGATTATGCTGCACAGTTTTGGTCACCGTATTACAGAATGGATATAAATTCTCTGGAAAATGTACAAAGGAGGATGACAAAGATGATCCCATGTATCAGAAACCTTCCCTATGAGGATAGACTAAGGGCCCTGAAACTGCACTCTCTAGAAAGACGTAGAATTAGGGGGGATATGATTGAGGTTTATAAGTGGAAGACAGGAATAAATAAAGGGGATGTAAATAGTGTGCTGAAAATATCTAGCCTAGACAGGACTCGCAGCAATGGTTTTAAGTTGGAAAAATTCAGATTCAGGAGGGATATAGGAAAGTACTGGTTTGGTAATAGAGTTGTGGATGAGTGGAACAAACTCCCAAGTACAGTTATAGAGGCCAGAACGTTGTGTAGCTTTAAAAATAGGTTGGATAAATACATGAGTAGATGTGGGTGGGTGTGAGTTGGACCTGATAGCTTGTGCTAACAGGTCGGTTGCCGTGTTCCTCCCTTAAGTCAATGTGACCTGACCTGACTAGGTTGGGTGCATTGGCTTAAGCCGGTATGGACTTGGACCTGCCTCGCATGGGCCAGTAGGCCTTCTGCAGTGTTCCTTCGTTCTTATGTTCTTATGTTCTTATGAAACACGTCCTAATGTTACCACCCGTACTTGGGATCGAACCACGAACCTCAGTGTGTGAGCAGAGTGCTCTAACAATCAAGCTAGCAGGGAGGCGATCCTCTAATCTCGTGATGCGTCTGTGGAGTCCTCTGGCGTCTCCCAGGAGATGTCTCCTATTCATCCACTGGAGAATAAGCACCGGATGTGGTTGTCCACCTTGTGCCTGGAGGCCAGGGATCTGGTTGCAGTCTGTCCCTCCTGTCTCTCCTCTCTCTCTCTCTCTCTTCCTCCAGTTCTGTATTTCTTTCTCTCTCTAGCCACCTTCTCTTTCTCTTTCCCTCCCGCTTCCCATTATTCCTTTCTCCATCTCTCTCCTATTTCGTTCCCACTCTTCCTTATTCACTTCAAACGCCCCCAACCCTCCCTCTCGCTGTCTTCATTTTGAGGTTTCTACTGCCTTTTATCTTCACCTCTCCCTCTTCCTCTTTCTATCTCTCTCTCCCTACATCTAATAAAATGTTTCAGCTCATTTATTTCTCAGAATTATCTCTTTCTCACTTTTCTTACCTTCGCTCTGTCTCCTTCATTCTCTCATTAACATTACTTGTTTCTCATAATTCTTCTTTTCAGTTCTTTCTTATTCTTCCTTCCATTTACATCTCTTCTCAGTTATATCGTATTTTTCTTCCAGCAATTGAAAATCGTATTTCCAGAGGAGCTAAGCCCATGTGGGTCATTCAGCTCAATTAGCGGTGGAGGCTCGATCCTCCGTCCGCTGATCGCGACTGTAACTTTATTTACACAAACTTCAGGATTCTGAGTAACTTTAAAAATATGATCACACGAGACAAAACTGAATTCCATTATTTTGAAATTCTGAAGTTTGCTTCAGAGTTGTTCTGTAAAGTTTGGGAGATAGTATTGTGTGTGTGTGTGTGTGTGTGTGTGTGTGTGTGTGTGTGTGTGTGTGTGTGTGTGTGTGTGTGTGTGTGTGTGTGTGTGTGTGTGTGTGTGTGTGTGTGTGTGTGTGTGTGTGTGTGTGTAATCACCTATTTGTGCTCACCTATTTGTGGTTGCAAATGTCGAGCTACAGCTCCTGGCCCCACCTCTTCACTGTTTGCTACTAGGTCCTCTCTCTCCCTGCTCCATGAGCTTTATCAAACCTCGTCTTGAAGCTATGTATGGTTCCCGCCTCCACTACGCCGCTTTCTAGGTTATTCCACTTCCTGACAACTCTATGACTGAAGAAATACTTCCTAACATCCCTTTGACTCATAGGAGTTTTCAACTTCCAATTGTGACTCCCTTGTTTATGTGTCCCATCTCTGGAACATCCTGTCTTTGTCCACCTTGTCAATTCCTCGCAGTATTTTATACGTTGTTATCATGTCTGCCCTGACCCTCCTGTCCTCCAGTGTCGTCTGGCCGATTTCCCTCAACCTTTCTTAATAGGTCAATCCCCTTAGCTCTGGGATTAGCCTTGTTGCAAACATTTGCACTTTCTCTAATTTCTTGACGTGCTTGACCAGGTGTGAATTCCAAACTGGTGCTGCATGCTCCAATATGGGCATGACGTATATGGTGTACAGAGTCTTGAACGATTCCTTAGTGAGGTATCGGATCGCTACTTTTAGGTTTGCCAGGTGCCCATATGCTGCAGTAGTTATCTGATTGATGTGCGCCTCAGGAGATGTGCTCGGTATTATACTCACCCCAAGATCTTTTTTCATGAGTGAAGTTTGCAGTCTTTGGCCACCTAGACTATACTCTGTCTGCGGTCTTCTTTGCTCTTCCCCAATCTTCATGACTTTGCAGTTGGTGGGGTTAAATTCAAGGAGGCAGTTGCTGGATCATGCTAGTAGCCTGTCCCCGTGTCTTTGTAGTTCTGCCTGATCCTCGACCCATTTAATTCTTCTCATTAACTTCACATCATCTGCAAACAAGGACACTTCTGAGTCTATCCCTTCCGTTATGTCATTCACATATACCAAAAGCAGCGCAGGTCCTAGGACTGACCCCTGTGTAACCACGTTCGTCAAAGGAGCCCATTCTGACACCTCGTCACGTACCATGACTCTTTGTTGCCTCCCTATCAGATATTCTCTGATCCATTGCAGTGCCTTTCTTGTTATGTGTGCCTGATCCTGAAGCTTTTGCATTAACTTCTTGTGAAGAACTGTCGAAGGCCTTCTTGCAGTCCAAGAAAATGTAGTCTATCCATCACTTTCTCTCGTGTCTTACTTCTGCCACCTTGTCATAAAACTGCAGTAGGTTTGTGACACAGGATTTTCCTTCCCTGAAACCGTGCTGGTTGTCGTTTATAAGCCTGTGTCTTTCTAGGTTCTCCACCACTCTCCTCCTGATGATCTTATCCATGAATTTGCATAGTATACACGTCAGTGGCACAGGTCTGTGGTTTAATGCTTCTTGTTTGTCTCCTTTCTTAAAAACTGGGACTATGTTTGCCATCTTCCATACTTCAGGTAGTTGCCCAGTTTCAGTGGATGTGTTAAAGATTTTTGTTAGTGGCACACACAGCATCTCTGCTCCCTCTCTAAGGCCCCATGGAGAGATGTTGTCTGGTCCCACCGCTTTTAAGGTATCAAGTTCACATAGCAGTTTCTTCACCTTCTCCTCAGTTGTGTGTATTGCATTCAGCACTTGTTGGTGCACCTCCCTATTCTGCATTCCTGGAGTCCTTCCTGTCTCCACTGTAATTACTTCTTTAAATCTCATGTTGAGCTCCTTTTATACCTCTTGGTCGTTTCTTGTGAACTCCCCACCTTCTTTCCGCAGCCTGATTACCTGGTCCTTGACTGTTGTTTTCTTCCTGATGTGGCTATTAAACAGCTTTGGGTCAGACTTGACTTTCGATGCTATGTCATTTTCGTATTGTCGCTGAGCCTTACTTCTTATCTGTGTATATTCGTTTCTGGCTAATCTCTTTATTTTCCTGGGTCCTTTGTCTTCTGTACTTTTTCCATTCTCTAGTGCACTTAGTTTTTGCCTCCCTACACCTTTGAGTGAACCAAGGACTCATTCTGGTCTTCCCATAACGTCCGTTTCCCTTGGGGACAAACCTCTCCTCTGTCTCCTTGCATTTTATTGTCACATAGTCCATCATTTCTTTTACTGGTTTTCCTGCCAATTCTCTCTCCCACTGAAAGTCTTGTAGAAAGTTCCTCAGGCTTGTTTAGTCCCCCCTTTTTGTAGTTTCGTTTATCCCGTCCTATTCCTGCTCTCCTCTCCACTTCTAGCTCAACTATGTAATCAAAGCACAGAACCACATGATCACTAGCTCCAAGGGGCCTTTCGTACGTGATATCCTCGATGTCCGAACTACTCACGGTGAATACTAGGTCCAGTCTTGCTGGAAAATCCTCACCTATTTGTGTACTCACATATTTGTACTCCTCTATTTGTGGTTGCAGGGGTCGAGACTCAGCTCATGGCACTGTCTCTTCACTGACCGCTACTGGATCCTCTCTCTAACTGCTCCATGAGCTTTATCATACCTCGTCTTAAAACTATGTATGGTTCTTGCCTCCACTACATCACTTGTTAGACTATTCCACTTCCTGACAACTCTATGGCTGAAGAAATACTTCCTCACATCCCTTCGACTTCCAGTTGTGACCCCTTGTTTCTGTGTCCCATCTCTGGAACATCCTGTCTCTGTCCACCTTACCTATTCTTCGGAGTATTTTGTATGTTGTTATCACGTCTCCCCTAACCCTCCTGTCCTTCAGTGTCGTCAGGCCGATTTCCCTTAACCTTTCTTCGTAGGATATTTCCTTTAGCGTTGGAACTAGCCATGTTGCAAACCTTTGCACTTTCTCAAATTTCTTCAAATGCTTGACCAGGTGTGGGTTCCAAACTGGTGCTGCATACTCCAGTATGGGCCTGACGTACACGGTGTACAGAGTCTTGAACGATTCCTTACTGAGGTATCGGAATGCTGCTCTGAGGTTTGCCAGGCGCACATATGCTTAATATGGTTAATGAGTGCTTCCGGAGACGTGCTCGGTATTATACTCATCCAAAGATCCTTTTCCTCGAGCGAGGTTTGTAGTCTCTGACCCCCCCTAGACTGTACTCCGTCTGCGGTCTTCTTTGTCCTTCCCCAATCTTCATGACTTTGCACTTGGTTGGGTTGAATTCCTGGAGCCAGTTTCTTTACCAGGCTTGCTGCCTGTCCAGATCCTTTTTTAGTTCTGCCTGGACCTCGTGTGTGTGTGTGTGTGTGTGTGTGTGTGTGTGTGTGTGTGTGTGTGTGTGTGTGTGTGTGTGTGTGTGTGTGTGTGTGTGTGTGTGTGCGTGTGTGTGTGTGTGGGTGCGTGTGTGTGTTTGTGTGTTTGTGTGTGTGTGTTTGTGTGTGTGTGTGCGTGTGTGTGTGTGTGTGTCTGTGTACTCACCTAATTGTACTCACCTAATTGTAGTTGCAGGGGACGAGACTCAGCTCCTGGCCCCGCCTCTTCACTGAACACTACTAGGCCCTCTCCCTGCTCCATGAGCTTTATCATTCCTCGTCTTAAAGCTATGTATGGTTCCTGCCTCTACTACATCGCTCGCCAGACTGTTCCACTTCCTGACCACTCTAAAACTGAAGAACTGCTTCCTAACATCCCTGTGACTCATCTGAGTCTTCAACTTCAACTTCCTGTCCTCCAGTGTCGTCAGGCCGATTTCCCTCAACCTTTCTTCATAGGATTGTCCCCTTAGCTCTGGAACTAACCTTGTCGCAAACCTTTGCACTTTCTCTAATTTCTTAACGTGCTTGACCCGGTGCGGGTTCCAAACTGGTGCTGCATACTCCAGTATTGGCCTGACGTACACGGTGTACAGTGTCTTGAAAAATTCCTTACTTAGGTATCGGAATGCTAATCTCAGGTTTGCCAGGCGCCCATATGCTGCAGCAGTTATCTGGTTGATGTGTGCTTCCGGAGACGTGTTCGTTGTTATAATCACGCCAAGATCTTTCTCCTTGAGCGAGGTTTGCAGTCGTTGGCCACCTAGCCTATACTCTGTTTTCGGTCTTCTTTGCCCTTCTCCAATCTTCATGACTTTGAATTTGACAGGGTTGAATTCGAGAAGCCAGTTGCCGGACCACGAGTCCAGTCTGTCCAGGTCTCTTTGAAGTCCTGCCTGATCCTCATCTGATTTAATTCCCCTCATTAACTTCACATCATCTGCGAACAGGGACACTTCTGAGTCTATCCCTTCCATCATGTCATTCACGTATAATAGCACTGGTCCTAGGACCAACCCCTGTGGGACCCCGATCGTCACAGGTGCCCACTGTGATACCTCCTCACGTACCATGGCTCGTTGTTGCCTCCCTGTCAGGTATTCTCTGATCCATTGAAGTGCCCTTCCCGTTATACGCGCCTGATCCTCTAGTTTCTGCACTAATCTCT
>NC_091346.1:18000567-18018067 GCF_038502225.1 Cherax quadricarinatus
CATGAAAAACTTCGAGTTATTGCTACTGAGAGGTTCACTGCTGAGAGGTTCACTGCTGAGAGGTTCACTGCTGAGAGGTTCACTGCTGAGAGGTTCACTGCTGAGAGGTTCAGTGTTGAGAGGTTCAGTGTTGAGAGGTTCAGTACTGAGAGGTTCAGTGGTGAAAGGTTCACTGCCGAGAGGTTCAGTGTTAAGAGGTTCACTGCTGAGAGGTTCACTGCTGAGAGGTTCACTGCTGAGAGGTTCACTGCTGAGAGGTTCACTGCTGAGAGGTTCACTGCTGAGAGGTTCACTGCTGAGAGGTTCACTACTGAGAGGTTCCGTGTTGAGAGGTTCACTGCTGAGAGGTTCACTGCTGAGAGGTTCACTGCTGAGAGGTTCACTGCTGAGAGGTTCACTGCTGAGAGGTTCACTGCTGAGAAGTTCACTGCTGAGAGGTTCAGTGTTGAGAGGTTCAGTACTGAGAGGTTCACTTCTGAGAAGTTCACTGCTGAGAGGTTCAGTGTTGAGAGGTTCAGTGCTGAGAGGTTAAGTACTGAGAGATTCAGTACTCAGAGGTTGAGTGCTGAGAGGTTGAGTGCTGAGAGGTTCAGTGCTGAGAGGTTAAGTACTGAGAGATTCAGTACTGAGAGGTTGAGTGCTAAGAGGTTGAGTGCTGAGGAGTTGAGTGCTGAGAGGTTCAGTACTGAGAGGTTTAGAGCTGAGAGGTTCAGTACTGAGAGGTTCAGTGCTGAGAGATTCAGTGCTGAGAGGTTCAGTGCTGAGAGGTTCAGTACTGAGAGGTTCAGTACTGAGAGGTTGAGTGCTGAGAGGTTGAGTGCTGAGAGGTTGAATGCTGAGAGGTTCAGTACTGAGAGGTTGAGTGCTTAGAGGTTCAACACTGAAAGGTTCAGTACTGAGAGGTTGAGTGCTGAGAGGTTGAGTGCTGAGAGGTTGAGTGCTATGTGGTTGAGTGCTGAAAGGTTGAGTGCTGAGAGGTTCAGTACTGAGAGGTTCAGTGCTGAGAGGTTCAGTAATGAGAGGTTCAGTGCTGAGAGGTTCAGTGCTGAGAGATTCAGTGCTTAGAGGTTCAGTGCTGAGAGGTTCAGTGCTGAGAGGTTCAGTGCTGAGAGGCTCAGTGCTGAGAGGTTGAGTGCTGAGAGGTTGAGTGCTGAGAGGCTCAGTGCTTAGAGGTTCAGTGCTTAGAGGTTCAGTGTTGAGAGGTTCAGTGCTGAGAGGTTCAGTGCTGAGAGGTTCAGTGCTGAGAGGTTCAGTGCTTAGAGGTTCAGTGCTTAGAGGTTCAGTGCTGAGAGATTCAGTGCTGAGAGGTTCAGTGCTGACAGATTCAGTGCTGAGAGGTTCAGTGCTGAGAGGTAACAATCAATTTCCCTGAGGTGCTAGAAGGCATGTGTACCAGATTGTGACCCGATTATCTATCTCTCTCTCTCTCTCTTTATATATATATATATATATATATATATATATATATATATATATATATATATATATATATATATATATATATATTATATATATATATATATATATATATTATATATATATATATATATATATATATATATATATATATATATATATATATATATATATATATATATATATATATATCAGTTTTATTTGCTTTGACTTGGTGAAAAAAAATTGCATTGATTACTTTAAGTGAAAAAAAAAATGTAGGCTTTACTCTTAGGGAAAAAATCACTTGTACATATTTTTACTAATTGAAAATGCTTCTCTATATCACTGTAAATCAAATATAAATTGTAAACTCAAAAAAGATAGAGGAGAGGGGGGGGGTGTTGGAGGTGGTGGTGGGCGAGGTGGTGCAGGGGGTGGTGGGCGAGGTGGTGCAGGTGGTGGTGGGCGCGGTGGTGCTGGTTGTGGTGGGCGAGGTGGTGCAGGTGGTGGTGGGCGAGGTGGTGCAGGTTGTGGTGGGCGAGGTGGTGCAGGTTGTGGTGGGCGAGGTGGTGCAGGTTGTGGTGGGCGAGGTGGTGCAGGTGGTGGTGGGCGAGGTGGTGCAGGTGGTGGTGGGCGAGGTGGTGCAGGTGGTGGTGGGCGAGGTGGTGCAGGTGGTGGTGGGCGAGGTGGTGCAGGTGGTGGTGTCGGCGGTGCTAATGGTGACCCCAGGATCCTGGGAAGGTAAACAGGCAGAGTGCAAAACATCATAACTGTTTAATGAATGCTGGGTAACTTTGTTTTCCAGCGGAATGTGAGAGGAGACTCACCCACCTTATCTGCGGTGAGTTTGACACATTCACCATACTCACTGCCTCCACTGACAGAGAGACGCACTCACCACACTCACTGCCTCCACTGACAGAGAGACGCACTCACCACACTCACTGCCTCCACTGACAGAGAGACGCACTCACCACACTCACTGCCTCCACTGACAGAGAGACGCACTCACCACACTCACTGCCTCCACTGACAGAGAGACGCACTCACCACACTCACTGCCTCCACTGACAGAGAGACGCACTCACCACACTCACTGCCTCCACTGACAGAGAGACGCACTCACCACACTCACTGCCTCCACTGACAGAGACGCACTCACCACACTCACTGCCTCCACTGACAGAGACGCACTCACCACGCTCACTGCCTCCACTGACAGAGAGACGCACTCACCACACTCACTGCCTCCACTGACAGAGAGACGCACTCACCACACTCACTGCCTCCACTGACAGAGAGACGCACTCACCACACTCACTGCCTCCACTGACAGAGAGACGCACTCACCACACTCACTGCCTCCACTGACAGAGAGACGCACTCACCACACTCACTGCCTCCACTGACAGAGAGACGCACTCACCACACTCACTGCCTCCACTGACAGAGAGACGCACTCACCACACTCACTGCCTCCACTGACAGAGAGACGCACTCACCACACTCACTGCCTCCACTGAGAGATAGACGCACTCACCATGCTCACTGCCTCCACTGAGAGATAGACGCACTCACCATGCTCACTGCCTCCACTGAGAGATAGACGCACTCACCACACTCACTGCCTCCACTGAGAGATAGACGCACTCACCACACTCACTGCCTCCACTGAGAGATAGACGCACTCACCATACTCACTGCCTCCACTGAGAGATAGACGCACTCACCACACTCACTGCCTCCACTGAGAGATAGACGCACTCACCACACTCACTGCCTCCACTGAGAGATAGACGCACTCACCACACTCACTGCCTCCACCGACAGAGAGACGCACCACACTCACTGCCTCCACCGACAGAGAGACGCACTCACCACACTCACTGCCTCCACCGACAGAGAGACGCACCACACTCACTACCTCCACCGACAGAGAGACGCACTCACCACACTCATTGCCTCCACCGACAGAGAGACGCACCACACTCACTGCCTCCACCGACAGAGAGACGCACCACACTCACTACCTCCACTGACAGAGAGACGCACTCACCACACTCACTGCCTCCACCGAGAGATAGACGCACTCACACTCACTGCCTCCACTGACAGAGAGACGCACTCACACTCACTGCCTCCACCGACAGAGAGACGCACCACACTCACTGCCTCCACCGACAGAGAGACGCACCACACTCACTGCCTCCACCGACAGAGAGACGCACCACACTCACTGCCTCCACCGACAGAGAGACGCACTCACCACACTCACTGCCTCCACCGACAGAGAGACGCACCACACTCACTGCCTCCACCGACAGAGAGACGCACTCACCACACTCACTGCCTCCACCGACAGAGAGACGCACCACACTCACTGCCTCCACCGACAGAGAGACGCACTCACCACACTCACTACCTCCACCGACAGAGAGACGCACTCACCACACTCACTACCTCCACCGACAGAGAGACGCACTCACCACACTCACTACCTCCACCGACAAAGAGACGCACTCACCACACTCACTACCTCCACCGACAGAGAGACGCACTCACCACACTCACTGCCTCCACCGACATAGAGACGCACCACACTCACTACCTCCACCGACATAGAGACGCACCACACTCACTACCTCCACCGACAGAGAGACGTACTCACCACACTCACTGCCTCCAACAAGGGGAAACGAATATGTTCCCGCAGTCATTCATTACCAAGTAATCTCATTTTCCTGCTTCTCTCTTCATCATTTAATTCCTTCCCTCACCACTTCTCTTCGGCTTCATTGATCCCTTGGTTCTATGTCCTCCGTTCCCTCAGTAATTCATTTCCCTTTCGATTCCCCTTTTTCCTTCAACGAATTTCATCTCAGTATCCTCCGCCAACTCTTCACAGCTGGTTGGAAGAGGCAGCAAGCCACTTGAAACAGCATAAGACTCTATTACAGCGACTTTTCGATCAAAGAAAGCTTCATCATAGCTACGTTTCTCTCAAGGACGTAACCCGTGAACGCTACGAAGCTGCTTCAGCGAATTGTCGCTTTTGGTGTCGTTATTCATCATATTTATCATCATATTTCAGCTCACATAAATATGAGATTTAGAAGATCGTCGTACAGAGTGTTTAATTATCCCTTATCGGAATGTACCGTATTTTCCGGCATATAAGGCGCACTTTTTTCCCCAGAAAGTCTTGGAAAATCACCCTGCGCCTTATATGCTCAATGTCAGGGTCATGGGAAGGCTTTAGGTTAACCTTTAGAGTAAAGAGAGGGAAATTAACCCTTGAAAATGATTACTGATTTAAATTAAATTGCTCTTATTATAATAAGGTTAGGTAAGTTTTCTAAGTTTCTTTTGGTACATAATTATTAATTTTTACATTAACATAAATGAAAAAAATGTCTTTAAACGTATAAGAGAAAATTTTAGAAAGGACTTAATTTTAAGTGAATTCTTGCTAATTGACGAGTTTTACCTATTCGGCACCACACACACACACACACACACACACACACACACACACACACACACACACATATATATATATATATATATATATATATATATATATATATATATATATATATATATATATATATATATATATATATATATATATATATATATATATATATACAAGAATAATAATAATACTAATACTAATAATAATAATAATTTTGACACTTTCTTAAAGAAGTATTTCTCATTAGAATGTGACCCGTCGTATTTTGGAAAGGTAGGAGGAAAACAGGTCTAATTAAAGCCGGTTCATTAACTCAGCTGAAATTACCGAAAGTCAGTTTTTTTAAGAGAATCACCTGAAGATTTTTTTCTTGGGGGCGAAAATATCTGTTCGGATTATTTGAATTAATAATTGAATTTAAAGGGGAATTATTTACGATTATTATTTATACCCACTTATAATAATTATGAAATAGTGTTAAAGCTATCGAATTTGTTAGGATTAATGAGTATTAAATGAATTATGATAATGATAATGCAACGACACACACACACACACACACACTGGAGGACAGGAGGGTCAGGGGAGACATGATAACGACATATAAAATACTGCGTGGAATAGACAAGGTGGACAAGGACAGGATGTTCCAGGGAGGGGACACAGAAACAAGAGGCCACAATTGGAAGTTGAAGACACAAATGAGTCAGAGAGATATTAGGAAGTATTTCTTCAGTCATAGAGTTGTAAGGCAGTGGAATAGCCTAGAAAATGACGTAGTGGAGGCAGGAACCATACACAGTTTTAAGACGAGGTTTGATAAAGCTCATGGAGCGGGGAGAGAGAGGGCCTAGTAGCAACCGGTGAAGAGGCGGGGCCAGGAGCTAGGACTCGACCCCTGCAACCACAAATAGGTGAGTACAAATAGGTGAGTACACACACACACACACACACACACATTAAAGTATTGAAATATCCCAGGAAAGCACTAAACCCTAGTTGAAGAATGGGAGAATAACTTCACTTCCCTGGATCAAAACAAAACAGGTTACAGAAGAAGCACTTGCCAGGCTAACGTTTCCCTCACTTTCAGGCTTTATCGATGCCTTGAAAAAGCTTTACAGAGAGCGAAATGTTGACCCCATTAATGCTTGTCTGTTTTTTCACGAATGAAGTATAATACGATCCTTTATTGGCAACGTTTCGCCCATACAATAATAAATGGCATAGAAAACCCACAAAAAACCTTGAAATTTTGTTTCTGTGAACATTTCGCCAGCCAGGCTGAGGGATTGATTACCTCAGACTCCTCATCTTCCGCTGTTTCTCCGCACCGGATTGAAGAAGACATTGGCTGGCTAAACGTTTCCAGACATGAAGATTCCCAAGTACTGCTCAAGTGTCTTATACTCTCTCGTATACCTGGAGTGTTCCGGGGGTCAACGCCCCCGCGGCCCCTCCAGGGAAATACCTATTGTATACCTGGAGTGTTCCGGGGGTCAACTCCCCCGCGGCCCCTCCAGGGAAAGACCTATCGTATACCTGGAGTGTTCCGGGGGTCAACTCCCCCGCGGCCCGGTCTATAACCAGGCCCCGTGTCAGCATTTTTTGTACTATTTCTCACCATCTGTCTTTTCTTCATTATTGCGGGCAGGGCGGAATTTGTACTACTGCATTCAGTATTACCAGCGAGTTACGGTATTTGCATAATCTGATTGTATCCTGTGCGTGCGTGAGCCGCAGAACAATCAGTGATGCTAATGGATTGTGTGAGGAGAGAGGGAGAGGAGGAGGAGGAGGAGGAGACGGGTGTGTGAACTTAGTGCTCTCACAGTTTCATACACAGCCTCAGGAGTGGGTACGATAGGGCTTACCAGGCTCTGAGGGACGCAGCCCTATCATGGTGCAAAGGATAAGAGTGAGAGTAGCTGAGACTAGGATACAATAACAGAAGTTTCTGTAATAGCGTACGGTGGATCGAGTCTTCGGTATTTTCTGCTATAAATGATCCAGACGGGTTTATAGCTTCAAAAAATACATACATTCTATCTCTGTCTCTATCTGTCTGTCTGTCTGTCTGTCTGCCTCTCTCTCTCTCTCTCTCTCTCTCTCTCTCTCTCTCTCTCTCTCTCTCTCTCATCTAATATCATAACAAGTAAGCAAGTCACGACTCAACTTCGAAATTTAAGACTGAAAATTGCCAGAAATATTGTTGATTTCAAGTCTTATTTATTTCTTTATTTTGTCCACGCTCCGCTCAGGTTGGTCGTGCCAGGCTCTTGGATGAGCTAAAGTGGGAGAAGAAGACGGGTTTGGGTGGGCTAGGCTCTATAGTGAGCTGAGGTGGGAGAAGAAGACGGGCTTGGGTGGGCTAGGCTCTACAATGAGCTAAGGTGGGAGGAGAAGACGGACATGGTTGGGCTAGGCTCTACAGTGAGCTGAGGAGGGAGAAGAAGACGGGCTTGGGTAGCCTAGGCTCTGTAGTGAGCTAAGGTGAGAGAAGACTGGCTTGGGAGGGCTAGGCTCTACAATGAGCTAAGGTGGTAGAGGAACATGGGCTTGATTGGCTAGGCTCTGCAATGAGCTGAGGTGGGAGAAGAAGACTGGCTTGGGTAGGCTAGGCTCTACAATGAACTGAGGTAGGAGCTAGAGACGGGCTTGGTTGGGTAATATGGTGAGCAGAGGTAATATTATTATTATCGCATCCGTAAGGAAAGCACTAAGCTCATTTGGGTCATGAAGATCCCGGGGGAGTGAGAGGCAATCATCTTCGCTACAAGAAAGAGGAGATCAGGTGTTAATCCCTCTGATCTAGAGCCCTTTACCGACATCAAGGAACGTTCCTTGAGGCGCAGATGAATCAGACACACGATCAACTCTTTGATATCTTTGTTACCTAAACGAATAGCCTACTCGGTAGGCCTCTTCAGTCTCTAGAGGTGACTAAAAGTGAAGACAGCAGTCCATCAGTCCTCAAGTAGCTTTGAGGTAGTCATTCCCTCAGCCTTAAGAAGTGTTCAGCTCCACAGTCTAGGTTGACTTACGGATCAAGTCATCTTCACCTTCGCATTCGACTGAAGAAACCTACTGTGAGGGCGAAACGTTTCGGAAATAAACATAAGAAAGTACACGTGTTTGTATTCCTTTACTTGAGAGTATTTTATATAGGGAATGTTATGATACTTGAGAGAGAGGTTGGAGTAGCAGTCAGGCTTCAAGCACAGTTGAATTAATAATAATAATAATTAATAATAATAATAATAATAATAATAACAATAAGCATAATAATAATAATAGTAATAATAATAATAATAATAATAATAATAATAATAATAATATGACTAATAAATAATAATAATAGTATTAATAAGACTAATATAACAATAATGATAATTAATAATAATCCCAACAGGTCAGCAGCCAACACTAACAGAGAAATCTTTTACACAATCGAGGAATTAGGCAAGACCCGGCTTCAACTACCCCATCCCCCCTAAGGGACCTAATGATCAATATAACAGGAATGGTAGCAGTAGTTTCCTCGTAATGCCGTCACAAACGACCAATTAAACTGTAATCACCATTCATTTTGTAATGCTTACAATTTGATATCCACCGTGAGAGGAAATTGTCCTGTTGTTGTATTTACAGACATCGAGGAAGGGGGGGATATAGTAGCCGAACCAAAAACAGGATAGTAAAAACAAAAATGGCAGTGATATGTACATGGCATTTAGAGTTAAAAATAATTAAGACTGGCAATCATCCGCTTCGTGTCAGAAGCAGGAAAATAAGATGTGTTTCTATTCATTTTTTTTTTGTGGGTAAGTGTATTTGAAATGGGATGAATTGGTTTAATTGCCAGGTGACACACGTGTCGGAGAGGGCACGTTGGGCAAGTTATAATGGTAGACTTATCGACAAAATGTTAGGTAATTTGACACAGATGCAACTAAAGGAGCTTAACGAAGCTCCTGGAGAGCTAAACGTTTTGTCGCAGTAAAATGTTATATTAGTTGCAACTGTGTCCATTTATCTAACACGCTGGAAAAGATTACGGTCCATTTTGGACCATTATCAGCTTTAGGGAGGACCGAAACATCAAAATTTTGTTTCCAGAGAGTTGGTTGTTTGAGTATTGTTCCATCTACGGCATTGTGGGTTATTTGAGAAATATTATAGTAACTGTACGCCATACTAACAAAGTAATGAATATGTCACATGTGTAACTCTTGCAACATCTTATTGTCGGAGAGTTTCTCCTGAACAGAGGGTTTCTTCAGTCGAATATATAGGAGACTGTAGAAAAGTAGAGAGGTGATTTGATGCGCTCAGTCACTTGGGTTTGAAGTCATTTTGACTGGACATTTTAAATTTGCCTCTCCACTTTTCCCCTGTCTCTAGTTTAAAAGTCGCATCTTTATTCTACTGATGAAGTTTTCTGCGCTGTCGAAAGATTCCTGGGTTATCCGTGGTATCGTGGAGTAGTCTGACTCTATACGGAAATTATCCATTGTTTTTTTTTTATTATCACACTGGCCGATTCCCACCAAGGCAGGGTGGCCCGAAAAAGAAAAACTTTCACCATCATTCACTCCATCACTGTCTTGCCAGAAGGGTGCTTTACACTACAGTTTTTAAACTGTTTTTAAACACAATTATCCATTGTGTGTGAATTATATATCGTCTGGCTCGTGTTGGTGTGTGTGTGTGTGTGTGTGTGTGTGTGTGTGTGTGTGTGTGTATGTGTGTAATTGATAGTTGAGAATGAGTGTAGGTGAGGGTTGAGGGTGTGTGTGGGGGAGTGGGGTGACGGTGTGTGGGAGAAAGTTGACGGTGTATGGGAGAAGGTTTACGGAGAGTGGGAGAAAGTTGACGGTGTATGGGAGAAGGTTGACGGAGAGTGGGAGAAGCTTGACGGTGTATGGGAGAAGGTTGAAGGTATGTGGGAAAGGTTTAAAAGTGTGTAGGGGAAAAGAGTTATGGATGTGTGTGTAGGTGATGGATGTGTCTGCGTTACACCGACAGAGTAACGCTGGAGCTGTGGCCAGCAATTTCGGTGAGAAAAAAGGATATATAGGAAAAAATACGAACTAATTACTGAAGTTTTAGAAAGCGTGAGAGATTTTTTATAGAACTATTAACTTTTCCAGGAGAAGAAATGCAGGCAGCGTTTTATGCTGTTCACTCCGAGAGAAAGAAAGAGAGAGAGAGAGACAGAGAGAGAGAGAGAGTATTATTTTCTATATAACTTGTGATGTTAGGTAAAAGGACACAAATGCAACTAACGGGTTGCAACGTTGGTAATATTACCAACATTATTAAATGATCTGTGATGCCTGTGCACCTCTAGAAAGACAGATATTGAAAGAATAAACGTAAATATGTTACCTTTTTTTTCAGGTCACCGTACCTAGGCTAGACACGACCGGAGTATTTGACGTTACGCCATCCATTGGCTTTATCAGTACAATATATAGACACCATGGAAATATATACAGCAAATAGTGGAAGATTAGGTAATCAGTCCCGTAGTCTTGAAGAATGTGAAATACAAGCAGAAAGAAGAACGATGATTTTTTTTTTATCGATTCGCCGGTATTCTCCCGGCCGATGACGTCCAGGCGAAAACCATCATCATATGAAAAGAAATAGGAAACTGGGATTAGGTGGCAGTGTTAGGGGCGCCACTACATAGGTGTCCCCACAATCAGGTGTTGAGGTAAATAGGGAGATATTCACCTGTGTAGTTCAGTATCTATTTACAACAATCATCTCAATAGCAGCTGGTGTTGGTGTGAGTGCCGTCATGAGGCTCTTGTGGTATTTGCACAACTCATCAGAGAAGTTTTTCTTCGGCAGGTTCGCTCGAAGTAACGGCGGGTTCGCTCGAAGTAACGGCGGGTTCGCTCGAAGTAACGGCGGGTTCGCTCGAAGTAACGGCGGGTTCGCTCGAAGTAAAGGCGGGTTCGCTCGAAGTAAAGGCGGGTTCGCTCGAAGTAACGGCGGGTTTGAAGTAAGACTTGCGTCTATCACAGACGTGTAGCGTAAGAGTGATAGTTATTGTCACCTCTATGACAACCTGCCTACACGTCCCGTTGACAACGGAACGAAGACGAGGGAGGGGGTGGAAGATGGTTTGGTCAGGGGAGAGGGAAAGGGAGATTTGTTCAGGAGAGAGTGTGATTTGTTCAGGAGAGGGGATAATTTGTTCAGGGGAGAGTGTGATTTGCTTAGGGGAGGGTGTGATTTGTTCAGGGGAGAGTGTGATTTGTTCAGAGGAGGGGATAATTTGTTCAGGGGAGAGTGTGATTTGTTCAGGGGAGGGGATAATTTGTTCAGGGGAGAGTGTGATTTGTTCAGGGGAGGGTGTTATCTGTTTAGAGGAGAGAGTGATTTGTTCAGGGGATGGGATGACATGTTCAGGGGAGGGACTAATTTGTTCAGGGGAGAGTGTGATTTGTTCAGGGGAGGGGATAATTTGTTCAGGGAAGAATGTGATTTGATCAGGGAAGAGTGTGATTTGTTCAGGGGAGGGGATAATTTGTTCAGGGGAAAGTGTGATTTGCTTAGGGGAGGGTGTGGTTTGTTCAGGGGAGAGTGTGATTTGTTCAGGGGAGAGTGTGATTTGTTCAGGGGAGGGGATAATTTGTTCTGGGGAGAGAGTGATTTGCTCAGGGGAGGGGATAATTAGTTCAGGGGAGGGGATAATTTGTTCAGGGGAGAATGTGATTTGCTTAGGTGAGGGTGTGATCTCTTCAGAGAAGGGAGTGATTTGTTCAGGGGAGAGTGTGATTTGTTCAGAGGAGGGAAAAATTTGTTCAGGGGAAGGTGTGATATCTTTAAGGGAGGGTAACTTGCTGCTCCCAGGCACCGCGGCTAGGGAGGAGGACCTCGCCCTTGTCTTCGAGGATGGGACAGTCCCTTGGTCAGAGTAGGAGGGCTTACCCTCAGTCTGGAGTCCCCGAGAGGGTGTAGCACCTCCACAGGGAGTAGGACCGCGACCCTGGAACCCCTGAGTGGGAGTAGCACCTCCACAGGGAGGAGGACCACGACTCTCGAGTTCCTGAGAGGAAGTAACACTTCCAGAGGAAGTAGGACCACGACTCACGAGTTCCTGAGAGGAAGTAGCACTTCCACTGGGAGTAGGACCACGACTCACGAGTTCCTGAGAGGAAGTAGCACTTCCACAGGGAGTAGGACCACGACCCTGGAATCCCTGAGTGGGAATAGCACCTCCACAGGGAGTAGGACTAGGACTCTCGAGTTCGTGAGAGGAGGTGGCACTTCCACAGGGAGTAGGACCACGTCCCTGGAGTCCATGAGTGAGTGCAGCACCTCCACGGGGAGTAGGACCACGGCCCTGTAGTCCCTGAGAAGGCTTTTCTTGAGTCCTTGGTTGGGGCCTCCTCGGTTCTTTCATCAGCTTCAGTACCAGGATGATAATGGGAATGGCCACCATGACGAGCAAGAAGAGCAGCGTCAGACCGTCATAGTAGGTGAAGGAGAGGCTGAGGAGCGAAGGGAGGCACTTCAGAACCTCGTACTCCAAATTACGGAGGCACTCCAGCTGTCGCACCAGCTTGTAGCGGCGCCAGAGGCTGAAGAACGTTCCCACGAAAGGCAAGCCGTCCCACGGGAAGCCCCTGTCCAGCGAGGGAAGTACCCGGGTGCGAGGAAGCAGGAAACCCGCTACCGATGAGACGATGGTACCGGCGATTTGGGTCTACGAGTGGATGGTGCGGCAGAATGTGACCTCAGCAGCGAAGAAGACGCTGGTGACCCAGGCCGACGCCCACACCACGACAACGGTTACGTATATATGCAAATACAGCAACATAACGCTATTAATTCCCGAAAATTTTGACGAAATATATTTCAATTAAATTTTGAATTTCGCTCTTGTACTGTAGGATTCTATAAGATGCTTTTGCTGGTAGACGAAGGTGGATTGTGAGTATATCATTGTCACAATACACATCACTGATGCTCCCAAGTGATTTAAGGAGGGATGGGAAAACTAAGGAGAGAAACTTAGCATTATTATTGTTACTGTAGTCATAGGGAAGCGCCAAACACTCGAGGATCAATACAGCGCCCGTGTAATAGGAGTCAAAAAGATATGATCTCAGGTATGTGCGTGTGTATGTAAAGATATAGACAATAAATACAATGTGAGCAGCTGCCAGCAATTTTCAGCTAGTGATAATCTAGCTACAGTAACGCAAAATACTGAGACCTCACCACTGGAAGGTGCTACTCTTAGCGGTTCTGAAGGAAGGAGAGAGGTGCGGTTCTCACTTTGACTGGAGTTCGTGATGAGGCTAAAGCCAGCCACGATGACCTTCGTTTACAAGAAATGAAAATCAAGTCAGTCCACTGGACGTAGCCTGAACACATGGGAAGATCCCGGAGAACAACCTGGACATCCAGTGGCCAACTAACTCAATAACGACAATGAATGATGACTAATAGCTCCTTGTTCTTCCCCAGGGCCTTGCGTAATGAAGGTATCGCAGCATTTACGTAATGGCATATCACATGGCGTCCTGCTCCCTGCTTTTGGATTACCCTGTTGTCTGACGACTGGCCAATGGTTGCCGACTGGCCTCTTATGGTTGCTTGGTTAATTGGTTTTAAAGTCTATCGACTAAACGAGAGTCAAGGCTGCAAGTCATCTGTTCACCACCAAGCAAAAATAATTTAGCCACCAAAAAAGGGATTAAGATAAGCTCTCATGTATACACACTGAGAGACATACACCTCTCGGTGTATATATCCTGTGTGATGACCTTGGGGTTGTGCAACATCTGGATATCTTTATTGTAGACGTTTCGCCATCCAGTGGCTTTATCAATGCAGATTCTAGGACATAATTGGAAGACAGTAGAACTATATACAAAAGATGAGGTAATCAGTCCCTCAGCCTTGGAGTTAGTGTTCACAGCATCGTGGTGGAGGAGAATCTGGAGCAAAGGCAAGAAGACTGGCGGTTATATAGGTGTCAGTGGATAAGGACGGGCAGCAGACGAGGGCATAGTTACTGGTAGGCGGGATTTCCCAGTGGAAGTAGATCCTTCCCAAAGAGATGGATTAGTTGTAGCAGCCGTGAAGAAGGTCTTGTAGATGTCCTCCGAACCAAGATTCCATGATGTTGCAGTGTCTGTGAACACTAACTCCAAGGCTGAGGGACTGATTACCTCATCTTTTGTATATAGTTCTACTGTCTTCCAATTATGTCCTAGAATCTGTATTGATAAAGCCACTGGATGGCGAAACGTCTACAATAAAGATATCCAGATGTTGCACATGTGTCTTAACTTTCATAATGTCGGTATTTTATACCTTTCTTGCACGACCCTGGGATTGTCGAAGTATTCATCAGGATACAGGACAGTGATCATGGGGCCAATGTTGTTTTAGATTCGCCGGTATAATCGCCAGGCCCGGGCCTTTTCCAAGAGGTGGCCCGGCCTTGGCTCTCTGTCGTGGGAGTGTCTGAGACACTCCCACGAGGGATGAGGAGGTACAAGTACCTCTTCATCTTCTGGGACCAGCTGTACCCAGGCCTAGCCCTATTTTCCGTTACCACTGGGCTCTGAGGGAGAAGCTAGGCACCTTGGGCTCCCACAAACCCCTCTCACACTGGGCTCGAAGGGTGTGGCAACTGTATAGCAGCAAAGGATGTCAGGAGGTGCAAAGGCAACAAGCACTACAGGATCTTTTTGGAGCCTCACCCCAGCTTTGGGCTGAAGCCTGAGCGCTGGGGAAGCTCAAGGCTACCGCTTGCTGTGTGTGCTGCTACTGCTACTACTTCTCTTGTCCGTTGCACTCTGATCATGGGGCCACTCTCCCATGTCTCATATAAGACAGAGTGCTGCATGATTGGTTAGCCCAAAACAGCCAATCACACCAAACACAACCAATCAGCAGCATGCAACTATTGGCAGCCATCACATTGGTTGAGCGAGTCCTTGCAGCGCGTTGAAGCCACAGCTTCTACCACACTCTAGCTCTCCCATTGGTAGACTTATTATTGGCCAAGCAGCCAATCATCGTCGTAATCATAACAATGTATGCGATATGATAGTGTGACATACGATGCGTCTCATTACCCAGAAAGAATTTTCCAAAAGTGTTCAGCTTATTAGATCCGTGTAATTACATCACAAAGGTGAAGTACTTTTAAGAACTTTAGTGTTAAATTCCACAGGTTTTTCAGAATCCCGAACACTCAGCACATCACTCCACTTTCTCATTAAATCGAGCATTCTTTTCTCTCTCTCTCTCTCTCTCTCTCTCTCTCTCTCTCTCTCTCTCTCTCTCTCTCTCTCTCTCTCTCTCTCTCTCTCTCTCTCTCTTTTATTTTCACAAAGGTTTTCACAGGGTTAGATAAAGAGATAATACTTGGAGTCATCTCTTCAAATACATAAGGAATATGAGAGAAGAGATTTTATATAGGGGTAGAATAGCAGCAGGACTAGTATTAGTATTGGTATTAGTAGTAGTAGAAGAAGTAGTGGTATTACAATAGTACTTATACTACTACTAGTAGTAGTAATAGTAAAAGTAGTAGTAGTAATAATAGTAGTAGTAGCAGTAATAACAATAATAGTAGTAGTAGTAATAATAATAATAGTAATAACAGTAGCAGTAGTAGTGATAGTAGTAGTAGTAGTAGTAATAGTAGTAGTACTAGTAGTAGTGGTGGTAGTAGTAGAAATAGTAGTAGTAGTAGCAATAGTAGTAATAGAATAGTAACTGATATTTAGGGGGACGAAGAATACCCTGGCATCATAACTTCCCACGTCAAACCCATCTCGTTAAATGCCCCTCCCTCGCCACTGAGTAATTATCCCGGCTTTAATACACCCTGGCCTCTCCATCATATCATGGTCAATATATCGGTGAAAACGGCAAAAATTGGCGTTTGCAATTAGGCAGTTTGGGGGTGCCTTCATTCCGGCCTTGTTTTATGAAAATGAGAGGTAGAAATTAAAGATTTTTTTTTGAGAGTGAGAAACAATATGCCTTTTTTGGGGGAGCGGGGAATAAATTGGAATGAAATAAAGAGGCCATTTTTTATTTTTTAGGGTTTGCTTTATTATTATTATTATTATTATTATTATTATTATTATTATTATTATTATTATTATTATTATTATTATTATTATTATTCAAAAGGAGTGAGGTTAAATAAGTAGTAGAGAAAGTGGAAGTGGTAGTAAAAATAGTAGATGGACTGATAGTAGAAGTAGCTGTAGTAGTAGTAGTAGTAATAGTAGTAGTAGTAGTAGTAGTAGTAGTAGTAGTAGTAGTAATAGTTATAGCAGTAGTAGTAGTAGTAATAATAGTTATAGCAGTAGTAGTAGTAGTAGTAATAATAATAGTAGTAGTAGTAGTAGTAGTAGTAGTAGTAGTAGTAGTAGTAGTAGTAGTAGTAGTAGTAGTAGTAGAAGTAGTAATAGTTATAGCAGTAGTAGCAGTAACTATGGTGTAAGACACCAGTCTTTTACCTACCAAAGCATGTGCATCAACAATGTGCTGCCACCCATCCACTGTGATAGTTACATGGTGGGAACTGGCAGACCAACATAAAATTAAATCCGTGTCCCTTATCATCCTTATCTCTATCCGACTTCTACACTTCCATCTCCCTCTTCTCTCCCACTTTCCTTATCCATCTCCATCAATCTCCTCCCTCACTCTCCCTCTCCAGCAGTTGGAATATCAGTTTACTGGCTCTCTAATGATGCAGACTCTAATAACAACTCCAATTTGGCGTCTGTTATGCTCCAACATTTTTGTTGAAGTATGGAGGAGTAGGAGGAGGAGAGGAGAAGGAGGTGGAGGACGAAGAAGAAGAAGAAGAAGAAGAAGAAGAAGAAGAGAAGAGAAGCTTATTAACTCTCGGGGTATCACAGTTCCTGATCCTCATGACATTCGGCTTACTTAAGTAAGGATCTTTGTACAGGATCCACGATTCTTTGATCAATACAGCCAGGTGACGTGTTTTTACTCTGGCTTTTGCTGCTGTGTGCGTTCGCCTCTTTTGTTGTATTGTTTACTGTGTTGTGTGCTGTGTTGTGTGCTATGAACTCTGTCGTGTGTAATGTGCTGTGTTTTTTGTGAAGTGTGCAGTGTGTTGTACTGACAGATCTGTTTACTGTGTTGCATTGTGTTGTGTGGGAGGTATGAGAGGCCTTCGACTTTTATCAGGAGTAATCTAAGATACGAAGAGGACGAGGGAGTTGTACATGATGATAAGTAGAAAACAGAAATACAGCAGAAAAAAAAACAGAAAACAGAAAACTATCAGAAAACAGAAAACCAGCAGAAAACAGAAAACCAGTAGAAAACAGAAAATCAGCAGAAAACAGAAAACCAGCAGAAAGCAGAAAAAACAGAAAACAGAAAACCAGCAGAAAACAGAAAATCAGCAGAAAACAGAAAAATAGCAGAAAACGGAAAACCAACAGAAAATCAGCAGAAAACAGAAAACCAGCAGAAATCAGAAAACCAGTAGAAAACAGAAAACCAACAGAAAACCAGCAGAAAACAGAAAACCAGTATAAAACAGAAAACCAGCAGAAATCAGAAAACCAGTAGAAAACAGAAAACCAGCAG
>NC_091346.1:18023067-18035567 GCF_038502225.1 Cherax quadricarinatus
GAATACATGTTGAACCAAAACTATTCTGCTGTATAGATTTTATTCCCTATTTATTTTGTGTCCCTTGAATGCGCTAAAAGTTGGATCAGAATACGTCTAGGTACTGCAAGGCCTTTGAAAAGTACTTTGGTTATAGTGATGGGGATGATGATGGTAAGGGCAGTGCTTTTTGGTGACTGTGGTGACAGCACTGGTGATTGTGGTGACAGCACTGGTGACTGTGGTGACAGCACTGGTGACT
This sequence comes from Cherax quadricarinatus, assembly GCF_038502225.1. Lineage (NCBI taxonomy): Eukaryota > Metazoa > Arthropoda > Malacostraca > Decapoda > Parastacidae > Cherax > Cherax quadricarinatus. Next base: position 18,023,309 of record NC_091346.1, read on the forward strand.
GTGGTGACAGCACTGGTGACTGTGGTGACAGCACTGGTGACTGTGGTGACAGCACTGGTGACTGTGGTGACAGCACTGGTGACTGTGGTGACAGCACTGGTGACTGTGGTGACAGCACTGGTGACTGTGGTGACAGCACTGGTGACTGTGGTGACAGCACTAGTGACTGTGGTGACAGCACTGGTGACTGTGGTGAGGGACTGTGGTTACCGAGTCCAGAATTGAACATAATCATACAGAAACTCTCTCTCTCTCTCTCTCTCTCTCTCTCTCTCTCTCTCTCTCTCTCTCTCTCTCTCTCTCTCTCTCTCTCTCTCTCTTTCCATAGCTTGATCGCTAGCACACTGAGCTCACACACTGTGGTTCAGGGGTCGATCCAGGTAAGGCTGGAAACATTAGGACGTTTTTTAAGCTTTAAGAAGAGGTATGATAAAGCTAATGGAGCAGGGAGAGAGTGGAACTAGTAGGGGCCAGTGAAAAGGTGGGGCCAGGAGCTATGAATCGACCCCTGCAACCACAAATAGATGAGTAAAAATAGGTGAGTACTCACAAACACAATCACATGCTTGAACTTTGTGTATATCCTGGCATATACAATGCCTCGCTGACCTACTCAGTGCCTCACTGACCTACTCAGTGCCTCACTGACCTACCTACTGCCTCACTTCACTGCCTCACTTACTTCTCTGCTTGCCTTTCTGCCTACCTGCCTGGTCATGTCGCGTACTAATCTGAGTAGCAAACTTGTCTTTCTGATATGCATATCTACGTACGTGCCTTTCTCTGTTTATATCTACATGCTTGCGTGTCTGCTTGTCGTTCCATACGTCTGCATGCCAAGCTCCGTCTTTTTTTAAGTTTGCTGGCTTGAGTGATCACCTTCCTTCAAGCATTCTTACATTCCTGTTTTCATACATGCTTGTCTGATTGCCTTTCTGCTTCTTTACCTACATACTTGCGTGTCTGCTTGGAGGCTTTACTGCCTGCTTCACTGTATTTCTGCGAAATTCTTGGGTTCCCTGCGTGATTTTTCTTCCTTGTCAGATTATTGTTGGTCACCTGCGTATTTTCCTGGTTATCTACATGCATAAAAACCTGTTTGCTTGACCAGTTTCATGACAAAATACCCTCGTAACAGTCTGTCTTCCTGCCTGACTTGATGTTTGCCTGTCTGCCAGCTTACCTTTATAACCGTTTGCCTATCATCTATTCTACCTACCTGTCCTTCTCTCTTGATGTCTGCCTGCATGGCTACGTACTCAGCGGATTTATACATAACAAAAATGATCCATTCTGTGACATACATGTATATATATATATATATATATATATATATATATATATATATATATATATATATATATATATATATATATATATATATATATATATATATATATATATATATATATATATATATATATATATATATATATATATATATATATATATATATATATATATATATATATATATATACGTATATATGTATATATATATAGATTTTTTTTCAACAAGTCGGCCATCTTCCACCGAGGCAGGGTGACCCAAAGAGAAAGAAAATCCTCAAAAAGAAAATACTTTCATCATCATTCAACACTTTCACCTCACTACATAATCACTGTTTTTGCATAGGTGGCCAGAATACAACAGTTTAGAAGTATATACGTATAAAGAAATATACTTATATACGTATAAATAATATATATATATATATATATATATATATATATATATATATATATATATATATATATATATATATATATATATATATATATATATATATATATATATATATATATATATATATACTGCTTGGATGATTATACTGCTGCAACAGTGGCGAGGCTTTCTGAACTTCACTGTCTATTACGTTACAAAGACAAAATATTAAAGAGCTATGCATTTAAATTTAGGATCAATAGCATCTATGAATTCCCTTTTAAATATGAATTAATGCGACTATAACTATATTGCAAGTGGCTTAGATGACATTCATTTCGTATTTATATATTTTAGTGCTAGGCTTAGAGTTTACATAGAGATTTTATATATAGGCTGCTTCTCTCTCTCTCTCTCTCTCACTCTCGTCGTAGCTACGTGAGAACATCTCCTGATCTTGTGTGCTGGTGGGTTCAACCTGGGAACTGAGCACCACTTACACGGGTAATTGTGCGACTGTTGTTAATGACCTGTGTTGAGCTGCGGCCGTCTGCTCTCCTCTTACTGCCCAGTAGTCGCTGGTTTAAACCTCCACAATTGTACTGTGTTGACCCCTGGCGACTGGAAAACTCGTCTAACCAGTCTAATACCACTTTATCCTTTTATTATGAACAATGTAAACACACACACACACACACACTTATATATATATATATATATATATATATATATATATATATATATATATATATATATATATATATATATATATATATATATATATATATATATATATATATATATATATATATATATATATATATATTTTTATGTGTGCGTTGTACTGTATGTATATATTAGCGTATAAACGCCCCTAACAATCCTTCATTGTACAAGCTCGTCAGTAAGTTAGGTGCAATATAAAGTTTAAACCACTGCAGAATCCAGCGCACTTATTTTCTCTATTTACCTTCTCTTGTTTACACACTTTACTGCAGTGTTGACTCTATTAAATTCTAACTTCACTCGAAAAAAAATCCTTAAGGAGTTTTTTTAAAAGAACTTTTTTTTAACAAGTTTACAAAGAGAAAATGAACCTTGACACAGAACAAAATAATGACAATATTAGTTTTGCAGCAGATTCAGTAATATCTCTTCTCTCCGCGAGGGGGATTTTTTGTTTGTTATGACATATGGCAATAATTCCTCTGAAGATAAATGTGTTATATTTGACGAGAGAAAAACTTTTGGTAATATAACTGAGGCATTCTAAAAGAAATTTTTTTATCTGACGACTCTTCAAGTTGAGTTAGAGAAACACAAGCATAACTAGAAAATCATCTGGAATAAAGCCACCTTCTTAATTGAAAGGAGTGTTTCTGTTTTCTATTGGAGTGTGAGCAGGGTAAACATTTTGCGAAGGGAGTCACAGAATTTTTTTCCGATTAGCCGGACTTGAGTCCTGGAGGGTTGGAAATACAAAGCCTGCACTCTAAACCAGAGGTTTGGGATGTTTGTTGTTTAGAGCGACGTCTAAACTGTCATACCTGCCAGCCTCTGGCAAGACAGTGATAATGTGAATGATAGTGTAACGTGTTTCTTTTTCGGGATCACACTGCCTCGGTGGGGGACGGCCAACGTGTTTATATATATATATATATATATATATATATATATATATATATATATATATATATATATATATATATATATATATATATATATATATATATACATATATATATATACATATATATATATATATATATATATATATATATATATATATATATATATATATATATATATATATATATATATATTTATATATATATATATATATATATATATATATATATATATATGCAAAACAACCACTCTGGAAGAATAGAGAAATTCCAAGCGCTTTCGTGACTACTCACATTATCAGTTCCTTGATAATGTGAGTAGTCACGAATGCGCTTGGAATTTCTCTATTCTTCCAGAGTGGTTGTTTTGCATATTCTGAAATCACCTGTTTACTGTGATCTTATTGCATATATATATATATATATATATATATATATATATATATATATATATATATATATATATATATATATATATATATATATATGTATATGTATATATATATATATATATATATATATATATATATATATATATATATATATATATATATATACATATATGTATGTATGTATGTATGTATGTACATGTGTGTGTGTACTCACCTAGTTGAGGTTGCGGGGGTCGAGTCCGAGCTCCTGGCCCCGTGTGTGTGTATGTGTGTGTGTGTGTGTGTGTGTGTGTGTGTGTGTGTGTGTGTGTGTGTGTGTGTGTGTGTGTGTGTGTGTGTATGTGTATGTGTATGTGTATGTGTGTGTGTGTGTGTGTATGTGTGTGTGTGTGTGTGTGTGTGTGTGTGTGTGTGTGTGTGTGTGTGTGTGTGTGTGTATGTGTGTATAGTAACAGTTTATTTTTCTTTTTTCTCTCTCTCTCCCCCTTCTTTGCATAACGACTTTTACTAAGCACTTTCCACACTGGTCTATGTCGCTTGTTATAAACTTCACTTGAAGATTCTAGTGTCTTTCTTGAGGCGAGAAAAGTGTTAAAAAACAGAAAACGAGACAGGTGATGGGTCGGTGCCTTTACCGTGAGAGAGAGAGAGAGAGAGAGAGAGAGAGAGAGAGAGATACCTGTGTGTGATTGTGAATTTGTGCTTGTGTGTGGTCAGAGCAATCGTGGATTAGAATTCTGCTTTAGGCGAGACATACTAGCTAATCTACATACACCTGCAGCCCCTGCTCAACTAGATTATATTTATATATATATATATATATATATATATATATATATATATATATATATATATATATATATATATATATATATGTATATATATATATATATATATATATATATATATATATATATATATATATAATGAATTTAATTGCCATAGTCTCTGAGGTTGTAATATTCAAATGCTGGAACTCTGAGTGAAAAATAAATATGCAGTGTATAGTACCTTGAAGAATTCTTTGTTCACAGTACAAAAGGCCAGTCTTACATTTGTTAGTCTCTGGCTTATGTTATTCTCCTCACGTGTGCTTCAGGAGTCACATTCAGTATGTGTGATGTTGACTCCCAGGTCTTCATTTGTGTTTCAGTATTCCTTTATGCGTAATGTATACTCTTTACCTGTGCTTCAGATCTTATGTATGCCTGATGTTTACTCACAGATATTTATCATTTCGTAATTCTGTGTGTTATTTCTTCACCCAGATTGTGTTCTGTATCCAATCTCGTTTCCCAGGAACAAACTATTCTATTTGTATTTGATTTATGATGAAATTTAGTAAAGACATTTGGAACTATTCCTGTAGCCTGTTCGGATCATATATATATATATATATATATATATATATATATATATATATATATATATATATATATATATATATATATATATATATATATATATATATATATATATATATATATATATATATAATGCAAAGTACGGTATATATAGAGGTGATTTAAAACATCCTTCACTATCTTATCACATCTGTTTCAGCTGAAGGAGGCTACTATGTAGGCGAAACGTATCGGCAATGCCTATAATAATAATAATAATAATAATAATAATAATAATAGTAATAATAATAATAATAATAATAATAATAATAATAATAATAATAATAATAATAATAATAATAATAATAAAAGAAAGTTATTATTGTCATTGTGTTAACTACTATTGATAATATTATTTTTACTCTTAGCATTTATTAAAATATAATTTCCAAGAAGGTGCATCTCTGTTATAAACACAACTTTTCAGAGTGATTACAGTATTTATTTCTCAGGTACAATAAACAAAGAGCTTTTGTTTTGCTAACTCCCGTCAAGGCTATTGACCTAATGAAGCTCTCATAAATTATTTGCAAAAAAAAAAAAAAGCTTGGTACGTTTATCTTTTATTCATTACATGACTCACACATGAGAGCAAAGTGGATGTCGTTCACTTTCTTTGTTTTGCAGTAAGAAAAGCAAGTGGCAGGGGGCTACCTGCAGTAATGGATGGTATAAAATACACACGCGGTATTTCTGCAGTCTACTTGTATGCAAATGAAGTATTGGGTAACAGGTAGGTAAAAAGAGTTCATAATTTTACTGACGTTATAATCTATTTTAATTATGTCCACGCACTTCATGCGAGGTCATAGACAGGGCGAATTTTAATTAATTACAGAAGATTTGTTTTAATTGGTAACTGAGGGTTTTATTTTACGTGAGTTAAAGGAATTGCGACAAAGACAGTACTGTGTTTGTTTCCAATTGCGTTCGTTCATCGGTGTGTAATTATTTATTTGTAATTACCTGTTTGTAGAGACAGGAGCGGAGTCATATATATATATATATATATATATATATATATATATATATATATATATATATATATATATATATATATATATATATATATATATATATATATATATATATATATATATATATATATATATATATATATATATATAGAGAGAGAGAGAGAGAGAGAGAGAAGTACCACCTCTATAGCTGGAATGGGGACCCTCATCCTCAGAGAAGACAATAAACGTACCTCAGGGAAAACTCGTGCCGAATATGTAAAACTGGTCAATTAACAAGAACTCATTTAAAATTAAGTCCTTTCTGAAATTTTCTTTGCACCAAAAGAATCTTAGAAAACTTACCTAACCTAATTATAACAAGAACAATTTATTTTAGCCCTACCCAACTAAATATATTTTAGATTTGTTTACAGTAATTTAATACTAAACAAACACAGTGAAATATAATTTTTTCGTTAGGTTCAGAAAGATTTTGGCGAAATTATTGCATACACAAATTTTCACTTGTCCTATATGGCAAGATGAACGTTGCTATTTAAGCCAAGATCGCAAGTTCTGCCTATTCGGCACGACATATATATATATATATATATATATATATATATATATATATATATATATATATATATATATATATATATATATATATATATATATATATATGTCGTGCCGAATATGTAAAACTGGTCAATTAGCAACAACTCATATAAAATTAAGTCCTTTCTAAAATTTTCTCTTATCCGTTTAAAGATATATTTTTTTCATTATTGTTAATGTAAAAATTTTTAATTTTGCACCAAAAGAATCTTAGAAAACTTACCTAACCTTATTATAACAAGCGAAATTTATTTTAGCCTATCCCAACTAAATATATTTTAGATTTGTTTACAATAATTTAATACTAAACAAACACATTGAAATATATTTTTTTCGTTAGGTTCTGAATGATTTTGGCGAAATTATTGCATACACATATTTTCTCTTGTCCTATATGGCAAAATGAGCGTTGCTATTTAAGCCAAGATCGCAAGTTCTGCCTATTCGGCACGACATATATATATATATATATATATATATATATATATATATATATATATATATATATATATATATATATATATATATATATATATATATATATATATATATATATATATATATATATATATATATATATATATATATATATATATATATATATATATATATATATATATATATATACTTGTGTAAGTACAGATCCTTGCGGCACCCCACTCGTGACATTTCCCCACGAAGAATATGCTTTTAATTTTTCGCACTTCATCATTACACTGGGTCTCTTGGTGACTCAGTCACCATCCGGCACCTGCATCGTGAGATGACTCTTCATTGCTTTAAGGTCGTAATCATATCATCATGCATCCCGTGTCGCCACTGCCAGGTCGTGTCACTCTACAGTTTCGCCTGGAAGGTCAGAGGGATAAACCCCTTAACGGTAGATTGAGTTACAGCAATTTTGCACACTCTTGTCTGGATCTTTTTAGCACAAGCCCCTAGATATAAAAAAAAATCTTTCTTGTATAATCTTACCCCGGGTCCCAAAAATCTTGAACTTTACATAAGATAATAAAGCTTATGACAACTAGTAAATGGTCCAAATCGGACAGAAACGTCGTCATGAGTTTCATTGTCCGATATGCGGGTTATTTGTGTATTGTTCCAGTCATTGTTTTGTGCTATTTTATCCTTTCTGTGCACTCTTACCACAGGTTCCAAGATGTTACAACGTGTATCAATATAAAAATTAAAATCCACTGTACGTAGGAGAAATATTTTTTTGACGTCATGGTCCGTCACGGAATTGTATAATCCGGGACGAATGGAAGCGTCACCTTATTGTGTGTGTGTGTGTGTGTGTGTGTGTGTGTGTGTGTGTGTGTGTGTGTGTGTGTGTGTGTGTGTGTGTGTGTGTGTGTGTGTGTGTGTGTGTGTGTGTGTGTGACCCAACAATTAATATTTGCACCAATAACTCATTACAGTTGTGACTGGGTGTGGACGTGTGAATTGCTCATTACACTATAATTTGTTCTTGATTGTAGCCATGTATAAACGTAAGTAAATTTACTTACATGATTCATTACCTCTGAAACTTGTGAGTTCATTACCTTTGTACCTAGTTCAGCTATCAAAACTTCGGGAGCCCAGTCCCTGGACCCATTATGTACCTCTGTAATCTTTTGACTACCGCCCACAGGATAGGTATGGTTTGCATAATAAACACATTAAACTAACTAAAACGTAGTGTCCTCTCCAAATTTTGGTTCAGTTACGAATGGTTCTTGCCACAATAATGTGACTTATTGTTGACATTGGCTTGATAGGAGTGCTAAGACTTTCTAAGATTTTCTTTATCATCATCTTCTTCTACTACTGTTTTCTTCCTCTTTCTCTCTTTCGTAATTATTGTATCCTAAGTACATCAGTAACTAATGAGATATCACAATTTCAGTAATGAAAGTAAATCCAATAGTTATTATTACCATATTATAAAGAGAAGGAAGAACGTAACTTCTATATGTATTACGATACGTAAATTTACTCTGTAATGTAATCTAAGCTTATCTGTAATTTGTTATGCAATGTAACTTTTAGGGTAAGGCATATAGTATACTATGATATACTGTGATGACTCTCAGTCTATATACACTAGCAGATATACACCTCTCGACACACTAAGAGATGTAATGTATATAGTGTATATACTCTGATACGCATCGCATATTGTGTATCATGCTAATTAATGGAGACAGTAATATAATTAAGACATATATAATTCTAAGCTCATGTTAACGGCTCCTGTCGACAGGAAGGTGAAATTCTACACCTCTCTCTTTCCTTCGTTCATTATTAAAAATTTGCATATATATATTGAGGCATCTGCAATAAAGGTTTGGTATTTGCATGTATATTAATGGCAAGAAATAATAGATATTTCTGTAGTTACGGATGCTGTGTGTGTGTGTGTGTGTGTGTGTGTGTGTGTGTGTGTGTGTGTGTACTCACCTATTTGTACTCACCTATTTGTGGTTGCAGGGGTCGAGTCCTAGCTCCTGGCCCCGCCTCTTCACCGTTTGCTACTAGGCCCTCTCTCTCCCCGCTCCATGAGCTTTATCAAACCTCGTCTTAAAACTGTGTATGGTTCCTGCCTCCACTACGTCATTTTCTAGGCTATTCCACTGCCTTACAACTCTATGACTGAAGAAATACTTCCTACTATCTCTCTGACTCATTTGTGTCTTCAACTTCCAATTGTGGCCTCTTGTTTCTGTGTCCCCTCCCTGGAACATCCTGTCTTTGTCCACCTTGTCTATTCCACGCAGTATTTTATATGTCGTTATCATGTCTCCCCTGACCCTCCTGTCCTCCAGTGTGGTCAGGCCGATTTCCCTTAATCTTTCCTCATAGGACATTCCCCTTAGCTCTGGAACTAACCTTGTCGCAAACCTTTGTACTTTCTCTAGTTTCTTGACGTGCTTTATCAAGTGCGGGTTCCAAACAGGTGCTGCATACTCCAGTATGGGCCTGACATACACGGTGTACAGTGTCTTGAATGATTCCTTACTAAGGTATCGGAATGCTGTTCTCAGGTTTGCCAGGCGCCCATATGCTGCAGCAGTTATCTGATTGATGTGTGCTTCCGGAGACATGCTCGGTGTTATACTCACCCCAAGATCTTTCTCCTTGAGTGAGGTTTGCAGTCTTTGGCCACCTAGCCTGTACTCTGTCTGTGGTCTTCTGTGCCCCTCCCCCATCTTCATGACTTTGCATTTGGCAGGATTAAATTCGAGAAGCCATTTGCTGGACCAGGTGTCCAGTCTGTCCAGGTCTCTTTGAAGTCCTGCCTGGTCCTCATCAGATTTAATTCTCCTCATTAACTTCACATCATCTGCAAACAGGGACACTTCTGAGTCTAACCCTTCTGTCATGTCGTTCACATATACCAAAAATAGCACTGGTCCTAGGACCGACCCCTGTGGGACCCCGCTCGTCACAGGTGCCCACTGTGATACATCATTACGTACCATGACTCGTTGTTGCCTCCCTGTCAGGTATTCTCTGATCCATTGCAGTGCCCTTCCTGTTATATGCGCCTGGTGCTCTAGCTTCTGCACTAATCTCTTGTGAGGAACTGTGTCAAAGGCCTTCTTGCAGTCCAAGAAGATGCAATCAACGCACCCCTCTCTCTCTTGTCTTACTTCTGTTATTTTATCATAAAACTCCAGAAGGTTTGTGACACAGGATTTGCCTTCCGTGAATCCGTGCTGGTTGGCATTTATACTCCTGTTCCGTTCCAGGTGCTCCACCACTCTCCTCCTGATAATCTTCTCCATAATTTTGCATACTATACACGTCAATGACACAGGTCTATAGTTTAGTGCCTCTTTTCTGTCTCCTTTTTTAAAAATGGGAACTACATTTGCCGTCTTCCATACCTCAGGTAGTTGCCCAGTTTCCAGGGATGTGTTGAAGATTGTGGTAAGTGGCACGCACAATATATCTGCTCCCTCTCTAAGGACCCACGGGGAGATGTTGTCTGGTCCCATTGCCTTTGAGGTATCGATGTCCCTTAGCAGTTTCTTCACCTCCTCCTCATCTGTATGTATGTCGTCCAACACTTGTTGGTGTATTCCTTGCTGGTGTCCCCGTCTGGTCTGTCCCCCCAGAGTCCTTCCTGTCTCTACTGTAAATACTTCCTTAGATCTCTTGTTTAGCTCCTCACATACCTCTTGATCGTTTCTTGTGAGTTCTCCACCTTCTTTCCTCAGCCTTATCACCTGGTCCTTGACTGTTGTCTTCCTCCTAATGTGGCTATACAGCAGTTTCGGGTCAGATTTGACTTTCGATGCTATGTCGTTTTCATACTGTCGCTGGGCCTCCCTCCTTATCTGTGCATACTCGTTTCTGGCTCTTCTACTAATCTCCTTGTTTTCCTGGGTCCTATGCCTCCTGTACCTTTTCCATTCTCTGTTGCACTTAGTTTTTGCCTCCCTACACCTTCGGGTAAACCAAGGACTCGTTTTGGTCTTCCTATTATTTCCGTTTCCCTTGGGAACGAAACTTTCCTCTGCCTCCTTGCACTTTGTTGCCACATATTCCATCATCTCGTTTACTGATTTTCCTACCATTTCTCTGTCCCACTGAACCTCCTGCAGGAAGTTTCTCATACCTGTGTAGTCCCCCCTTTTATAGTTTGGCCTGTCCCCTTCAGTTCCTGTTACCTTCTCCACTTGTAACTCTACTATATAGTCAAAACTCAGAACCACATGATCGCTAGCTCCAAGGGGCCTCTCATAAGTGATGTCCTCAATGTCTGAACTGCTCAGGGTGAACACAAGATCCAGTCTTGCTGGCTCATCCTCCCCTCTCTCTCTGGTTGTGTCCCTGACATGTTGATGCATGAGGTTTTCAAGTACCACATCCATCATCTTGGCTCTCCATGTTTCGGGACCCCCATGTGGCTCCAGGTTTTCCCAGTCGATCTCCCTGTGGTTGAAATCGCCCATTACCAGTAACTTTGCTCTGCTCGAGTGAGCTCTTCTTGCCACCTCAGCCAGTGTGTCCACCATCACCCTGTTGTTTTCTTCGTACTCTTCTCTTGGCCTCCTGCAGTTCTGTGGTGGGTTATACATCACTCCAATGACTACTTTATGTTCTCCGGACTGAATTGTACCTACAATGTAGTCTCTTTCTCCAATCATGTCCATGCCTTCCATTTCCTCAAATCCCCATCGGTGTTTTATGAGCAGTGCAACCCCTCCTCCCCCTCTACTCCTTCTATCTTTCCTCAGGATCTGATATCCTGTTGGGAAGATTGTGTCTGTTATTGTCTCAGCGAGTTTTGTTTCTGTGACTGCTATGATGTCTGGGGATTTTTCACTGATTCTTTCATTCCACTCCTCATGTTTATTCATTATTCCATCCGCGTTTGTGTACCAAACCTTTAGCTTCTTTTCTATCATTGTGGTCATGCCAGAATATTGGGGTTGGGGGAGCGAGAGCCTTGGTGGGGGCCTATATGGGGCTGTGGTGTAGGTGGGGTTTGTGTTGATGGGGGTGGGGTCAGAATGCCCATAAGGGACAGCTGTTGGGGTGAGGTTTGTGATATGGGGATTGGTGGCAGAGGGAACAGTGAGTGGGTTGTAGTATAG
>NC_091346.1:18040567-18063067 GCF_038502225.1 Cherax quadricarinatus
ATGAGTGAGAGGGGTTGCACATGGGTGCACATGAGTGAGAGGGGTTGCACATGAGTGAGAGGGGTTGCACATGAGTGCACATGAGAGGGGTTCCACATGAGTGCACATGAGAGGGACTTGCACATGAGTGCACATGAGAGGGACTTGCACATGAGTGCACATGAGAGGGACTTGCACATGAGTTAACACAGTTATCAAAGCATATTCCTTAGGCAGCATTGAAAATAGATTGGGCAGATGATTTTAAGTGGGTTGTAGTTTGAGAAGGACTTGCCTAGAGTGGGCCAGTGGGCCTTCTTCAGTGTGACTCCATTCTTATGTTCTTATAATTACGAATAAATGAATAGGACCTATGTAATACTTTGAAATCTTTTTTTGTGGAGACGTATGGCTAACCAGTAACTATATCAATCCAATACAAAGAATAATAGAAAAGACTGAAGAAGTAGTTAGAGGTAATCAGTCCCTCAGCCCTGAAAGGTGTACAATTCAGTCTCTTCTTGCCGGTTTTGTATTTCATTAACGCACAAAACATCATTACATCTGGATAAAAACAAGAAAAAATTTCCCTCACCCTAAAAATACTAGTGGACAACAATAACGGCAATTACGTTACGACAAACTCATTACAGATGCAAATTTCGTAACTCGCCTCCAACACCGCCAGTAGAGCATGTACTGTATATATACATTTTTTGACAGCATTTAAAAAAAAAAAGGATTTTGATGTAGAATTTAAATCACTCATCCTCACCATAAAGAACAGTGACATAATCCAGACTCTGGGAACGTGTGTCATACGCTGACATTATTTATTGGGCGGGTGATCGTAAATCAGACTGGTTCGTTGTTCTGCTGGATGGGGTGAGTGGCTCGTTGTTCAGCTTCAAAGGGGTAATAGACGCTTACAAGAGTCCCTGAACAATATGTCCTCCTTAAAGAACGGTTCATTAATAAAGCCACTGGATGGCTGAACGTTGTTCATATATCTAATTCCTCATGAGCTCTAGAAAATGAATTTGATGTATTCAGTGGTGTGCTAGATTAGGCAACGTAAAGGTAAATTGGGCAACGTTTTCCTAACCTAATTTAATGTAACCTAAATCAGCCAATAGCGAAACTATATAAATAGGACTCTTACGTCTGGCAGGACGGGAGTCAGTGTTGCTGCTGAAGTTGTCGGAAAAAGTACGCTTTTAGTTTGAGTTATAAACGAGAAACATCTCAGAGTCTAACTACACGGTGAAATACAACTGTGTGTAGTTACAGCTTTGTTTTCGCTCCTTAATGATTGAAATCTGACTTTCTCCCAGCTATGATTTGTTTTGGTTTGTCGAGTTTCAAGCCCATCACTACGTGTGGTTTATTAAAAATACCTGTCACCTGTAAACCACCAATCAGGATAAAATTATTTATATAAAAAAAGGATTAACTCAAAGAATTTTTTCTTATACGTTCAGAGATATATTTTGTCCATTTTTGATAAAGTAAAAATTAATAATTTTGTACCAAAAGAGCCTTAGAAAACTTACGTAACCTTATTATAACAAGCGCACTAAAATTTAGCCTAATCCAACTAAATGTATTTTAGATAAGTTTACAATTATTTAATAATAAACAAACACAACGCAATATATTTTTGTCGTTAGATTCAGAATGATTTTTGAGAAATTATTACATACACAAATTTTTGCTTGCCTTATTCTGCAAGAAGATCGTTGCTGTTTAAGCCAAAACCGCAAGTTTTACCTATTCGGCACGACGTATATATATATATATATATATATATATATATATATATATATATATATATATATATATATATATATATATACATATAAATATATATATATATATATATATATATATATATATATATATATATATATATACATATATATATATATATATATATATATATATATATATATATATATATATATATATATATATATATATATATATATATATATATACATATGTACATATATACATGTATGTATACATTATATATATATATATATATATATATATATATATATATATATATATATATATAAATATATATACATATATATATATGACTTAACATATACATGAGTGATCACATTGCAACACTGTAGGCCAGCCAAGCTTGTGTTTACTGCTGCTGCATCAATATTAGTATCATTGTAGGAGAGCACTAAAGTCGTAGGGGGCATACATAGCCTCTGTAATGGAAGGTAATTATTTTTGATCCGAGGATAGGGAGAAAAACTCCAAATCTTTGAATCAAAAGTCTCTTTCACCTGCTTCATGTCCCTTCCTCTTCACCCATCAAGGATGTTCTTTCTATATCTCTACTAAAATTGCTATAGACATTGCAAAATTTATATAGATTATTAATTATAGATAATTCTATATAATACTGAACCAGCTTTTCCTACGTTATATATAATTAAGCTATATTTGGTTAGGTAAATTTCTGCTCTCTTTGGTAATGTTGTTAAGTTATTCTTGGGGGAAATTGAAAAAAAAAATTGCATACCTTCTTAATTCTTGTGAATTTATCTGTTAACCCGAAAGAGTTAAAAATAAAAATATGTTATAAAACGAAAGCTCTCTTGTTTACATACACACACACTCTCTCTCTCTCTCTCTCTCTCTCTCTCTCTCTCTCTCTCTCTCTCTCTCTCTCTCTCTCTCTCTCTCTCTCTCTCTCTCTCTCTCTCTCTCTCTCTCTCTCTCTCTCTCTCTCTCTCTCTCTCTCTCTCTCTCTCTCTCTCTCTCTCTCTCTCTCTCTCTTGCTCTCTCTCTTCCCCATTTTCCCTTCTCACTCTCCCCCTCTCCTACCCTTCCCTTCACTCTCTCTCCCCCCTCTCTCTCTCACTCTCACTCTCACTCTCTCTTCCCCTTTTTCCTTCTCACTATCCCCCTCTCTCTTTCTACCTTCCCTTCTCTCTCTCTCTCTCTCTCTCTCTCTCTCTCTCTCTCTCTCTCTCCATCTCTTCCCCATTTTTCCCTTCTCACTCTCCCCCTCTCCTTCCCTTCCCTTCTCTCTCTTTCCCCCTCTCACACTCTCTCTCCCCCTTTCCCTTCTCACTCTTCCCCTCTCTCTCTCCTTCTACCTTTCCCTTCTCTCTTCTCTCACAATAAAAAAAAAAAAAATTGTGGGGACTCGCAGGAACCAAGGATCAGATGAGAATGGTTCTGGTAGGGAGGAGTGGATGGAGGAGCAGTGGAAAAGGATGGAACAAGAGTGGGAGAGAAAATTAGGAGAGCTTTCTGAAAAAATGGAGAAAGAGCTCTCTCTGAAATTGGAAAAGAGGTTGGAGAAGGAGACAAAGAATTGGGAGGCACAAGTCGAAACTGCAGTAGCCAAGATAAGGGTCCTAGAAGTTGAGATAAATGAGGAGAGACAACAAGAAATGAACGTGAAGTATGTGAGGAACTCAACAAGAGATTCAAAGAAGTGTTCACAGAGGAGACAGAAGGGGCTCCAGAAAGACGGAGAGGTGGGGCACACCACCATGTGCTGGACACAGTGCACACAACCGAGGAAAAAGTGAAGAGGCTTCTGAGTGAGCTAGATACCTCAAAGGCAATGGGGCCAGATAACATCTCCCCATGGGTATTGAGAGAGGGAGCAGAGGCGCTATGTGTACCCCTAACAACAATATTCAATACATCTATCGAAACAGGGAGATTGCCTGAGGCATGGAAGACAGCAAATGTAGTCCCAATCTTTAAAAGAGGAGACAGACATGAAGCATTAAACTACAGACCAGTGTCACTGACATGTATAGTATGCAAAATCATGGAGAAGATTATCAGGAGAAGAGTGGTGGAACACCTAGAAAGGAATGACCTCATCAACAGCAGCCAACATGGTTTCAGGGACGGGAAATCCTGTGTCACAAACCTACTGGAGTTCTATGACATGGTGACAGCAGTAAGACAAGAGAGAGAGGGGTGGGTGGATTGCATATTCTTGAACTGCAAGAAGGCGTTTGACACAGTTCCACACAAGAGATTGGTGCAAAAACTGGAGGACCAAGCAGGGATAACAGGGAAGGCACTACAATGGATCAGGGAATACTTGTCAGGAAGACAGCAGCGAGTCATGGTACGTGGCGAGGTGTCAGAGTGGGCACCTGTGACCAGCGGGGTCCCACAGGGGTCAGTCCTAGGACCAGTGCTGTTTCTGGTATTTGTGAACGACATGACGGAAGGAATAGACTCTGAGGTGTCCCTGTTTGCAGATGACGTGAAGTTGATGAGAAGAATTCACTCGATCGAAGACCAGGCAGAACTACAAAGGGATCTGGACAGGCTGCAGACCTGGTCCAGCAATTGGCTCCTGGAGTTCAATCCCACCAAGTGCAAAGTCATGAAGATTGGGGAAGGGCAAAGAAGACCGCAGACGGAGTACAGTCTAGGGGGCCAGAGACTATAAACCTCAGTCAAGGAAAAAGATCTTGGGGTGAGTATAACACCAGGCACATCTCCTGAAGCGCACATCAACCAAATAACTGCTGCAGCATATGGGCGCCTAGAAAACCTCAGGACAGCATTCCGACATCTTAATAAGGAATCGTTCAGGACCCTGTACACCGTGTACATTAGGCCCATATTGGAGTATGCGGCACCAGTTTGGAACCCACACCTAGCCAAGCACGTAAAGAAACTAGAGAAAGTGCAAAGGTTCCAGAGATTGGACACAGTAACAAGAGGACACAGTTGGAAGTTGAAGACACAGATGAATCACAGGGATGTTAGGAAGTATTTCTTCAGCCACAGAGTAGTCAGTAAGTGGAATAGTTTGGGAAGCGATGTAGTGGAGGCAGGATCCATACATATTTTTAAGCAGAGGTATGATAAAGCTCACGGTTCAGGGAGAGTGACCTAGTAGCGATCAGTGAAGAGGCGGGGCCAGGAGCTTGGACTCGATCCCCGCAACCTCAACTAGGTGAGTACAACTAGGTGAGTACACACACACACACACACACACACACACACACACACACACACACACACACACACACAAAATTTGACTGCAAAATGAAAGTGCTCTTGAAGTTAAGAGAAAACAGCCACAGAAAACCCACACTGCGTCACACATCACTTGCCTCGCCTGCCTTATTCTGCTCCAGTTGCACTCTCCAGGACTCATTTCCTGACCCTTTCGCCCTGACATTAATATACTCTCCCCCTCCCCCTCATTTAATTCCTCCTACCGTGCCCCCTTCTCCAACACCCCTCACCTAAGCTTGCAAGTCACCACACTGACTCTCCCACACACAAGTTAAGAGACACATTAACACTCCCACACGCCACACACAGAGGTGAGGCTGGCCAGACCCCTCACAGCTATCAGATAACTCCAGGCAAAGTTAACTCTCCCCGTGTTCGCCTACAAGTTTGTCGCTCACCTCAGCTGCGGAAGCAAAAGTTAGCAGTTTGTACGTAGTTAATAGACTGTACAGGTGAGACGGGCTTCAAGCTGGCTGGGTTGAAGGAGGGAGAGTTCCTGAAGCACTTTGTAGACAAATAAGATGGTGAGTAAGAGTGTCTATCTTGCGAAAATAACAATAATAGCAACAACAACAACAACAACAACAACAACAATAATAATAATAATAATAATAATAATAATAATAATAATAATAATAATAATAATAATAATAAATACCCTTCACACTAGGACGATTCTTTAAGTTACGTCTGTAACTACAGTTAGGTGAGTATGATAAACTAAACAACACAGGCAAATGCAGACACACACACATATGTATATATTTGTGAAATCTTTGAGCATTTAACTCTCAGCCAATTCTCTAGCCTTCATCAGAAACCTAAAAAAAAATCCTAATTTACTTATTAAAAAATGTAAATTTGCAATTCATCGTTGTAGATTTAGATATTATCTCATACTTAAAAAAATAATCACTCACACCTCGCGAACGCAGTCACTCAGCCCTCACGAACAACTACTCACACCTCAATAAAACTGACTAGCTCACACTACACAACAGCTTACACCCACAAACACACGATAACTCCCCTTCACAAACACAATAGCTTACACTCACAAACACAGTAATTCACACTCACAAACACAATAACTTACCCTTACAAACACACAATAACTTCCACTCAAAAACCCAGTAACTCACAAATCACGAATACACAATAGCTCCCACCACACGAACGCCCACCAACACACGAGCTCCCACCACACGAACGCCCACCAATACACAAACAGTCAAGGGTTTTCTTCGTCCCTAGACATACACTTTCCCCTCTTTCCATCTGATTCGCCCTCACTGCTTAAAATGAAAGACTGTACATGACATGCATCCAGTTTTGTGAATTTCGGCTACGCTCCAGAAGTTCCCGGCTGTCAGATATTAGCCGAACTTGTTGCTCTCAAGTTTCCCACTTTCGTTGGATGATATTTTAAAAGTGGATTTTGTATTTAGCAAGCTTTTGTTGTGTAGTTGATCTTCGTTATTGCAGGGTTGGTCTTGGCTAGTGCACGGTTGGGCTTGGCTATTGCGTGGTTGGACTTGGCTGTTGTATGGTTAAACTTGGCTATTGCATGGTTGGACTTGGCTTTTACGTGGTTGAACATGGTTGTTGCATGGCTGGACTTGGCTACTGCATGGATGGTCGTGGCTACCGCATGGCTGGTCGTGGCTACTGTATGGCTGGTCGTGGCTACGGCTTGGCTGGTCGTGGCTACTGCATGGCTGGTCGTGGCTACTGCATGGCTGGTCGTGGCTACTGCATGGCTGATCGTGGCTACTGCATGGCTGGTCGTGGCTACTGCATGGCCGGTCCTGGCTACTGCGTGGCTGGTCCTGGCTACTGCATGGCTGGTCCTGGATACTGCATGGCTGGTCGTGGCTACTGCATGGCTGGTCCTGGCTGCTGCATGGCTGGTCCTGGCTACTGCATGGCTGGTCCTGGCTACTGCATGGCTGGTCCTGGCTACTGCATGACTGGTCCTGGCTACTGCATGCCTGGTCCTGGCTACTGCATGTCTGGTCTTGGCTACTGCATGGCTGGTCCTGGCTACTGCATGGCTGGTCCTGGCTACTGCATGCCTGGTCCTGGCTACTGCATGTCTGGTCCTGGCTACTGCATGGCTTGTCCTGGCTACTGCATGGCTGGTCCTGGCTACTGCATGACTGGTCCTGGCTACTGCATGTCTGGTCCTGGCTACTGCATGGCTGGTCCTGGCTACTGTATGGCTGGTCCTGGCTACTGCATGTCTGGTCCTGGCTACTGCATGGCTGGTCCTGGCTACTGCATGGCTGGTCCTGGCTACTGCATGGCTGGTCCTGGCTACTGCATGGCTGGTCCTGGCTACTGCATGACTGGTCCTGGCTACTGCATGTCTGGTCCTGGCTACTGCATGGCTGGTCCTGGCTACTGCATGGCTGGTCCTGGCTACTGCATGGCTGGTCCTGGCTACTGCATGGCTGGTCCTGGCTACTGTATGGCTGGTCCTGGCTACTGCATGTCTGGTCCTGGCTACTGCATGGCTGGTCCTGGCTACTGCGTGGCTGGTCCTGGCTACTGCATGGCTGGTCTTGGCTACTGCATGGCTGGTCCTGGCTACTGCATGGCTGGTCCTGGCTACTGCATGGCTGGTCCTGGCTACTGCATGTCTGGTCCTGGCTACTGCATGTCTGGTCCTGGCTACTGCATGGCTGGTCCTGGCTACTGCATGGCTGGTCCTGGCTACTGCATGGCTGGTCTTGGCTACTGCATGGCTGGTCCTGGCTACTGCATGGCTGGTCCTGGCTACTGAATGGCTGGTCCTGGCTACTGCATGGCTGGTCCTGGCTACTGCATGACTGGTCCTGGCTACTGCATGGCTGGTCCTGGCTACTGCATGTCTGGTCCTGGCTACTGCATGGCTGGTCCTGGCTACTGCATGGCTGGTCCTGGCTACTGCATGGCTGGCCCTGGCTACTGCATGGCGGGTCCTGGCTACTGCATGGCTGGTCCTGGCTACTGAATGGCTGGTCCTGGCTACTGCATGGCTGGTCCTGGCTACTGCATGGCTGGTCCTGGCTACTGAATGGCTGGTCCTGGCTACTGCATGGCTGGTCCTGGCTACTGCATGGCTGGTCCTGGCTACTGCATGGCAGGTCCTGGCTACTGCATGGCTGGTCCTAGCTACTGCATGGCTGGTCCTGGCTACTGCATGGCAGGTCCTGGCTACTGCATGGCTGGTCCTGGCTACTGCATGGCTGGTCCTGGCTACTGCATGTCTGGTCCTGGCTACTGCATGGCTGATCCTGGCTACTGCATGTCTGGTCCTGGCTACTGCATGGCTGGTCCTGGCTACTGCATGTCTGGTCCTGGCTACTGCATGGCTGGTCCTGGCTACTGAATGGCTGGTCCTTGCTACTGCATGGCTGGTCCTGGCTACTGCATGGCAGGTCCTGGCTACTGCATGGCTGGTCCTGGCTACTGCATGGCTGGTCCTGGCTACTGCATGGCTGGTCCTGGCTACTGCATGGCTGGTCCTGGCTACTGCATGTCTGGTCCTGGCTACTGCATGGCTGGTCCTGGCTACTGAATGGCTGGTCCTGGCTACTGCATGGCTGGTCCTGGCTACTGCATGGCTGGTCCTGGCTACTGCATGGCTGGTCCTGGCTACTGCATGGCTGGTCCTGGCTACTGCATGACTGGTCCTGGCTACTGCATGTCTGGTCCTGGCTACTGCATGGCTGGTCCTGGCTACTGAATGGCTGGTCCTGGCTACTGCATGGCTGGTCCTGGCTACTGCATGGCTGGTCCTGGCTACTGTATGGCTGGTCCTGGCTACTGCATGTCTGGTCCTGGCTACTGCATGGCTGGTCCTGGCTACTGCATGGCTGGTCCTGGCTACTGCATGGCTGGTCTTGGCTACTGCATGGCTGGTCCTGGCTACTGCATGGCTGGTCCTGGCTACTGTATGGCTGGTCCTGGCTACTGCATGTCTGGTCCTGGCTACTGCATGGCTGGTCCTGGCTACTGCATGGCTGGTCCTGGCTACTGCATGGCTGGTCTTGGCTACTGCATGGCTGGTCCTGGCTACTGCATGGCTGGTCCTGGCTACTGAATGGCTGGTCCTGGCTACTGCATGGCTGGTCCTGGCTACTGCATGACTGGTCCTGGCTACTGCATGGCTGGTCCTGGCTACTGCATGTCTGGTCCTGGCTACTGCATGGCTGGTCCTGGCTACTGCATGGCTGGTCCTGGCTACTGCATGGCTGGCCCTGGCTACTGCATGGCGGGTCCTGGCTACTGCATGGCTGGTCCTGGCTACTGAATGGCTGGTCCTGGCTACTGCATGGCTGGTCCTGGCTACTGCATGGCTGGTCCTGGCTACTGAATGGCTGGTCCTGGCTACTGCATGGCTGGTCCTGGCTACTGCATGGCTGGTCCTGGCTACTGCATGGCAGGTCCTGGCTACTGCATGGCTGGTCCTAGCTACTGCATGGCTGGTCCTGGCTACTGCATGGCAGGTCCTGGCTACTGCATGGCTGGTCCTGGCTACTGCATGGCTGGTCCTGGCTACTGCATGACTGGTCCTGGCTACTGCATGGCTGATCCTGGCTACTGCATGTCTGGTCCTGGCTACTGCATGGCTGGTCCTGGCTACTGCATGTCTGGTCCTGGCTACTGCATGGCTGGTCCTGGCTACTGAATGGCTGGTCCTTGCTACTGCATGGCTGGTCCTGGCTACTGCATGGCTGGTCCTGGCTACTGCATGGCTGGTCCTGGCTACTGCATGGCTGGTCCTGGCTACTGCATGGCTGGTCCTGGCTACTGCATGGCTGGTCCTGGCTACTGCATGGCTGGTCCTGGCTACTGCATGGCTGGTCCTGGCTACTGCATGGCAGGTCCTGGCTACTGCATGGCTGGTCCTGGCTACTGCATGGCTGGTCCTGGCTACTGCATGTCTGGTCCTGGCTACTGCATGGCTGGTCCTGGCTACTGCATGGCTGGTCCTGGCTATAATGAGTAAAGACTCTATATCTCGGAAAGTAATAAAGTTCAATAAACTGGTTAATATTCTGATATACCAGGCCAAAATTGGCGAGTCAGATTCGAAAGGTAATCTGTCTGGCATTTAAACGGAGGTTCGAGTCTACACCCGCCCACTCTCGGTTTACAGCTTTACTAATTAAATTAAATAAATTAAATATATAAAGTGAGATAAGAGACTAATATTTTTCATGATAAATATTTTTGTTTAGTGTAGGCACCCATTAAAGAGGGTAGAGATACTGGTGAAAAGTTTTTGATCCAGGGAATGGGAGCTACTCTCTCCTTTAAAATTTCCCATATGTTCCCTAACCCTTACGGATTTAACGCTTCCTAACGAATGAGGTAATAAATTTTCGTTTAGTAATGAATTCTTTTAGCAGAAATAGACAGAAGAAAATCATACTTCGATTTATTTTTATGGTGAAACTATGAAAATAAATTCCAGCAATTGAAATTCTTCTCGAATAAATTACGTAAATTCTTTCAGCAATTAGAATGAATCCAGAAAAAAAAAATTACGTTAGTGCGTTCGGCAATAAGAATTACATTACTTTCTTCAGTAATTAGAATTACATTACTTCTTCGGCAGTAAGAATTACGTTACTTACTTCGGCAGTAAGAATTACGTTGCTTACTTCGGCAGTAAGAATTACGTTACTTACTTCGGTAATTAGAATTACGTTACTTACTTCGGCAGTAAGAATTACGTTACTTACTTCGGCAGTAAGAATTACGTTACTTACTTCGGCAGTAAGAATTACGTTACTTACTTCGGCAGTAAGAATTACGTTACTTACTTCGGCAGTAAGAATTACGTTACTTACTTCGGCAGTAAGAATTACGTTACTTACTTCGGCAGTAAGAATTACGTTACTTACTTCGGTAGTAAGAATTACGTTACTTACTTCGGCAGTAAGAATTACGTTACTTACTTCGGTAGTAAGAATTACGTTACTTACTTCGGCAGTAAGAATTACGTTACTTACTTCGGCAATAAGAATTACGTTACTTACTTCGGTAATTAGAATTACGTTACTTACTTCGGCAGTAAGAATTACGTTACTTACTTCGGCAGTAAGAATTACGTTACTTACTTCGGCAGTAAGAATTACGTTACTTACTTCGGCAGTAAGAATTACGTTACTTACTTCGGCAGTAAGAATTACGTTACTTACTTCGGCAGTAAGAATTACGTTACTTACTTCGGTAGTAAGAATTACGTTACTTACTTCGGCAGTAAGAATTACGTTACTTACTTCGGCAGTAAGAATTACGTTACTTACTTCGGCAGTAAGAATTACGTTACTTACTTCGGCAATAAGAATTACGTTACTTCTGCAATAAGAATTACGTTACTTCGGCAGTAAGAATTACATTACTTCCTTCTGTAATTAGAATGTATCGAGGGAAAAAAATATAATTAACATTACTTCCAACGGCAATTAGAGCGAATGAAGAAAAATCAATTACATTAGGTTGATTAAGAAATTACATCAGATTAATGTAATAGAGGTGAGATAAGAGCATTAAGAAGTCGACCTGATAGATAATTTATTTACGGAATTAATGATGATAGTAAAGCTGGATATTTGAATAACTTGAAGCTATTATAGATGGTATAATGCTATTATATGTTCAGGATATTTAGTATAGTTGTAGAACAAGAACAAGAACAAGAACAAGAACAAGAACAAGAATAAGAACAAGAACAAGAATAAGAACAAGAACAAGAACAAGAACAAGAACAAGAACAAGAACAAGAACAAGAACAAGAACAAGAATAAGAATAAGAACAAGAACAAGAACAAGAACAAGAACAAGAACAAGATCAAGATCAAGATCAAGAACAAGAACAAGAACAAGAACAAGAACAAGAACAAGAACAAGAACAAGAACAAGAACAAGAACAAGAACAAGATCAAGATCAAGAACAAGAACAAGAACAAGAACAAGAACAAGAACAAGATCAAGAACAAGATCAAGAACAAGAACAAGAACAAGAATAAGAACAAGAACAAGAACAAGATCAAGAACAAGAACAAGAACAAGATCAAGAACAAGATCAAGATCAAGAACAAGAACAAGAACAAGAACAAGAACAAGAATAAGAACAAGAACAAGATCAAGAACAAGAATAAGAACAAGAACAAGATCAAGAACAAGAACAAGAACAAGAACAAGAACAAGAATAAGAACAAGAACAAGAACAAGAACAAGAACAAGAACAAGATCAAGAACAAGATCAAGAACAAGAACAAGAACAAGAACAAGAACAAGAATAAGAACAAGAAAAAGAAGCATAAAAAAGCAAGAAAAAGAAAACTAGAGGTAAAGGAAAATAATGATAATAATAATGATAAGAAGAAGAAGAAGAAGGAGAAAAGATTGAAA
Source organism: Cherax quadricarinatus (assembly GCF_038502225.1). Taxonomy (NCBI): domain Eukaryota; kingdom Metazoa; phylum Arthropoda; class Malacostraca; order Decapoda; family Parastacidae; genus Cherax; species Cherax quadricarinatus. Next base: position 18,052,991 of record NC_091346.1, read on the forward strand.
GAATCATATAAAGAAAGATGAAAGGTATGGAAAAGGAATAATAATAATAATAATAATAATAATAATAAAAATAATAATAATAATAATAAAAATAATAATAATAATAATAATAATAATAATAATAATAATAATAATAATAATAATATAAATAATAATAATAATAATAATAATAATAATAATAATAATAATAATAATAATAATAATAATAATAATAATAATAATAATAATAATAATAATGATGATAATAATAAGAATTTCTGAGGATTATTTACCAGGATGATAATTAACCCAGTGTGATTTTTTTTCCAAAAGAATTATGTAATCCTCTTCCCCAGGATGCCACCCACAACAGACGATTGACATCCTCATACATACTATTTGCTTCATGCACATAAACAACTGTAAGCAGAACTGGCTTGGAGTTTTACCTCGCCGGGGATCGAACCAGAGCCATTCAATTGTGATCGGAACCCACTAAAACCTTGTTCAATGCATTTGTGACTGATTTTATAAAATTGACTTATGGGTATTTATTTTTATATTTGTTTTGTGAGTGTCAATATGTATTTGGCTTGCAAATAAAGTTCAATAATATAGCATACTAGGGAGGAAGGGGAAAAAATACTCACTAACAGGGAAGAAATTGATATTTCCCTGAAATACGTTTATTCTCTCTTCCGAGGCTGTGGGTCCGCAGTCAGTCAGTATATATTTATATATATAATATTATATATATATATATATATATATATATATATATATATATATATATATATATATATATATATATATATATATATATATATATATATATATATATATATTATTGCGACCCCTGAATGGGTCACAATGTATATAATGTATATTACCTGTTCATATAATTTTATATTGCTTATATTTGCGATAATAGCTAAATCGTAATTATATTGCTTTATATTATTATTTGACTTAGTTATATTATTAGGTAGGATGTAACATTTATATATTTTTCAGTGCTCATAGTTCGTGAGTGTTAAGTAGCTGACAACGTTGTCTAACTATTGTTCGGCTTGTTTCCCTGCCGGCTTCTCTGTATTGCTGGGCAGCAGCAGTCCACGGAGAGTCACGTGATCAGGGTGGGGTGATTACACCTCGCCTGGAGTAGAGTCTGCCTGGCCTACGCTAGTTCTTGTCTGCTTGACGTTGCTTCCAACAAGACGTGCCTCTCCAGCTCTCCATTGCTAGCCCTTGTTGGAAGATCGTCTCTGTCACTTTCTTGTTGTTGGTTCTGTGTAACTCTGTTCACAGAGCATGGCCTAGACTTAGTGATTTTCGACGTTGTACTGAGGTTGTGTGTCTCATAGACACTCTGAGAAACTCAGGTCCTGAGCTGTAGCTTCTGACCTAATTTGTACTGGTATCTGTGTACTGTCACAGTCGGGGGTTTTTCTAATGCTGAACTTAGATTCAGTAGTATGGGAGTTTAGTGACTTTTGTGGAGGATCTGCAGATGGTCCCTACTTAGTGTCGTTATATTATTTCCTTGTTCCTGAATCTGTGTCGCCGTTACTTGTTACTTAACAGTCGCTTTATTGCTCAAGCAAGCTGTTCTGATTGCCAGGTTGATCAAGAAGTTAGTTTATGTGAGGAATTTTAGTCAGTCACTGGTTAAGTCTAGTCGAGTCTTGAGACATAGCGAACTACTTAGAGCACTTACACACAAACTTACTTGTATATATATGTATTATGTTATTAATTGCTAACAATGTACCAGACGGTACTTAAAAGCCATAAAGATGTGATATGTGCCTTCAGCACAATACTACTGTACACCAGAGAAGTGATTATTTTGATTACTTTAATTTACTTTGATATTATTCGCCTAGACAACTTTATTGTTATTAATAAACTTATTAAATTTTAATTTCTTTAGTTAGTAGCCTACCAGTTGTAATCCTGAAGCACTATTGAATCTTACTAAATTCTAATGGATAATTGGACCAGGATACTGACTACTTGTTACAAAAACCCAGTAACAGGCTGGATGCTAGAAGGGCAGACCTTTCTAGTGTTTACTGGAGATCTCTATCGTTACTATATATCGCCTTTTTTGTAACACACACACACACACACACACACACACACACACACACACACACACACACACACACACACACACACACACACACACACACACACACACACACTCACACACACACACAGAAAGGACTTAATTTTAAATGAGTTCTTGCTAATTGACCAGTTTTACGTATTCGGCACGACACTATATATATATATATATATATATATATATATATATATATATATATATATATATATATATATATATATATATATATATATATATATATATACATGCATACATACATATATAGGGAAGCACCACATCTAGAATCTTACTGGGGACCCTCACTCCCAGAGAAGACTATAAACGTACTTTAGGGAAAACTCACTATACATTATATTAGATTTGAAATAGTAACTATCACATTTTTTTTTCTGGAATTACACTGAAATTGGAATCCTCTTTTAGATTAAATAATTATATAGTTGATGAAGGTCATTAGCGTCCATAGTCAAAAAGGGGAACTCATTACCCATCATAAACAATAAACCAACTTTTCCATTCACGCTCTGTATAATAAACCTGAACATAAACCAATGCTGTGTGAGCGTGTGTGTGCATATATATATATATATATATATATATATATATATATATATATATGTTTATATATATATGTATGTATGTGTGTGTGTGTGAGTGTGTGTGTGAGTGTGTGTGTGAGTGTGTGTGTGAGTGTGTGTGTGAGTGTGTGAGTGTGTGTGTGTGTGAGTGTGAGTGTGTGTGTGTGTGTGTGTGTGTGTGTGTGTGTGTGTGTGTGTGTGTGTGTGTGTTTGTAGGTGTTTGTATATATGTATGTATGTATTCAATCTTAATTTTTTTAAAGACACCAGTTGTTGGAAAGTAACCTAGTTGTGTGGCTCTCGTGTAGGAAGCTCCGGACGCTGCCAGTTTACTGAAGCTGAGCTCAAGGAAGCTCTCTGATGGTATTTACAACTCCTAGCATTGCCGCAATCTGCAGTTCCAGCGAGGGAGAAGACAATTCTGGGAATGGACTGGGGATACTTGACAAAAGTTCTTCCTTTGCAATCCCAATTGGACTCTCTCTTGCGGACGAGAGTCCACATTCTGGTGAAGTGTATAATCTTGTCGTTTTTTATGTTTATATTTAATGAATCTTTAAATACAGTATACACACACACACATTATACATACATATATATATATATATATATATATATATATATATATATATATATATATATATATATATGTATATATAATGAATATATATATATATATATATATATATATATATATATATATATATATATATATATATATATATATATATATATATATATATATATATATATATATATATATATATATATATATATATATATAGGATGGGGTCCACCTCTGGTGTAAATTGTGGGACCCATAGCCTCGGAGAAGTGGATAAAAAGGCTTCAAGGAAGAATATTTGGATTTCTTCCTGAAGCCATTTGAATATTCCACTTCCCCTACCACCCCATCTTTTAAACTATTTTTTTTACCAATAGGAATATTTTATTACATAATATGGCACAGAAGATTTAAGAGATACATTGTTGATATAAGGGTAACATATATATATATATATATATATATATATATATATATATATATATATATATATATATATATATATATATATATATATACATGTTGTTACGTGTGTATCACCGATTATAAGGCGAAAATCTCATCCAGCTCCTCAGAGCTGGGGCGTGTGCCCAAAATGCAGCATGCATTACCCCTTTTTATTTCATTTTATTTCTAGTCACGAGGTCCTTATTTTATACGATTATTATTAACTATTGTAAATGTGTACTCACCTAGTTGTGGTTGCAGGGATCGAGTCATTGCTCCTGGCCCCGCCTTTTCACTGGTCGTTTCCGGGTCACTCTTTCCGCTCCATGAGTTTTATCATACCTGCCTCGATTACATCACGTCTCAGACTATTCCACTTCCTGACAACTCTGTGACTGAAGAAATACTTCTTAACATCGCTGTGATTCATTTGCGCCATCAATTTTCAACTCTGACCCCTTGTTGCTGTGTCCCATCTATAGAACATCCTGTTTCTGTCCACCTTGTCAATTCCTCTCAGTATTTTATATGTCGTTATCATATGCCCCCGATCTCTTCTGTCCTCTAGTGTCGTCAGATTGATTTCCCTTAACCTCTCCTCGTAGGGCATCCCCCTTAGCTCCGGGACTAGTGTGTGTGTGTGTGTGTGTGTGTGTGTGTGTGTCTGGCTCTCTGTATACTCACCTGTCTGCGTCTGCGAATCTACATGTATGTCTATCTGTTTGTCAGTCTGCCAGAAGAAATTTAATTTTTTTTCCCTTACAAGTAGAACTCCACCACCACCGATATCTTTCTAAAAACACGAGCGCTGTCTTTTTCTCTGACTGAGGTAACCTTCTGGGTGGCTGTATGAGGAAGTGTTGATATAATTTATAGAGAGATATAATTTATAGAGATATAATTGATATAATTTATAGAGAGAGAGAGAGAGAGAGAGAGAGAGAGAGAGAGAGAGAGAGAGAGAGAGAGAGAGAGAGAGAGAGGAGAGGCTTTGATGTAGTTTGTACATAAATACCAACAACTACCACCACTATTACCTCTCTTTGCAACTCTAGTATCGCCACCACCATCCTTCACCTCTAACCACCACTACCAACCCTCCTCACTTCCATATCTTCCGTGTATTAGACAGGCCTTCCTGAGTGAAGGTAATTTCTAAGTAATAGTGAATCCTGCATTTCTGGAAAGAAACGTTTGAAGCTGATGTAGTTGCTGTTCCCTTAATGGAATAAGTGATGATATCCTCGATACCCTACAGAAATCTACCAAAAGGCTGATATAGCTCTACATTATGCATGAAATACCTTCAGCGTAATGGAATATGACACGGAAACATCAAGATTTAGTCCTCACTATAAGACTGTTGCACGAAATCTGTTAGCAGCACATTGCTTTTATTTTTCATTTTGCTAAAAACAGAGAGAAAGTGCAGCACTCTACGCTACTAACTGTCCTCACTACCAAAACTACCCACTCACTTCGTCACCTCTCACAACTTCCCACATTAATAATACCCACCCCCACATCCACTACTCCTCCCCTCTTTCACCACCACCACCCCTTACGATCTTTCTCCCCCTCTCCCTTTTATCACTACCATCACCACCACCTACCCTTACCATAACCACTCACGTGTTGACGAGGTCTCTTAGTGAAGGTAACTCACTAAAACCAGCAGTTTGAGTGGTGCAGAATCGAACATAAAAGTTTATCCCCACATTCTTCTCTTGCAACAGAGGAAATGGTTGATGTTAATATCCACTCTGGTCGTTACAAGTGTTAAGGACTCACTTGGTAACTCCGCTTTGGGCAGTGACTGATCTACCAACTCACGCATCTATTTTAAAAATAGTTTTGTTTTGTAGGAATGATATTTGACTTGGAATTTCAACATTATTTTACTAAAATCAAATAGGAAGTATTGTTGGAAATCTACATACGTATACGCACACGTACACGCACACACGCACATACACACACACACACACACACACACACACACACACACACACACACACACACACACACACACACACACACACACACACACACACACACAGGCTGCAGGCCTGGTCCAGCAACTGCTCCTGGAGTTCAACCTCACCAAGTGCAAAATCATGAAGATTGGGGAAGGGCAAAGAAGACCTCAAACGGAGTACAGTCTAGGGGGACAGAGACTACACACCTCACTCAAGGAAAAAGATCTTGGGGTGAGTATAACACCAGGCACATCTCCTGAAGCGCACATCAACCAAATAACTGTTGCAGCATATGGGCGCCTAGCAAACCTCAGAACATCATTCCGACATCTTAATAAGGAATCGTTCAGGACCCTGTACACCGTGTACAGGGAGTATGCGGCACCAGTTTGGAACCCACACCTAGCCAAGCACGTAAAGAAAATAGAGAATGTTCAAAGGTTTGCAACAAGTCTAGTCCCAGAGCTAAGAGGTATGTCCTACGAGGAGAGGTTAAGGGAAATCTACCTGACGACACTGGAGCACAGGAGAGATATGGTAGACATGATAACGATATATAAAATACTGAGAGGAATTGACAAAGTGAACAGAGACAGAATGTTCCAGAGATGGACACAGCAACAAGGGACACAGTTGGTAATTGAAGACACAGATGAATCACACGGATGTTAGGAAGTATTTCTTCAGTCACAGAGTAGTCAGGAAGTGGAATAGTTTGGGAAGCGATGTAGTGGAGGCAGGATCCATACATAGCTTTAAGCAGAGGTATGATAAAGCTCATGGTGCGGGGAGAGTGACCCAGTAGCGGCCAGTGAAGAGGCGAGGCCAGGAGCTATGAATCGACCCCTGCATCCACAACTAGGTGGGTACAACTAGGTGAGTACACACACACACACACGCACCTTAAATAGCGTTGAAGATTGACTTTAGTACCAAATTTTTTAGAGAACACCTCTATGGCACTCTTCTAAAGGAAGATATCATGCCTCACGAGCCGTACACTTTTGAGAAGCATTATGTCAATATATATATATATATATATATATATATATATATATATATATATATATATATATATATATATATATATATATAAATGCATGTGTGCTTGTGTGTGTTTGTACTCTTAATTACAATACAACGGAGGCAGTATGTCAGGGAAGCAGCTGGTGAGGGAGTACACATATGTATGTACTCTGGTTGTCACCTACATCCCCTTTAATGTTTGCCAGCAGGGAGGCACCGTCCTGCAGAGCACACACACACAAGCTCAACAAGTTTAGGAAATTGGACCATTAGTAGGACTTTGCCCCAAGGGGATCAGAGTCGTCTGCATTCTGGCTCAAATGCAGCATCCATGTTCTTGAAGAAAATACTCAGTTAAAGGGCAAGACAGTGACAATGTTTCGCTCTATGAAAATGGTGACATGATAAGGCTCTATATAAAGAGATAACGGCTCTAAAATAAAAGTTAAATGCGCATCTGTCTTTTCTCAAAGCATTGGAATCCATCGTCACCATGGGAGCCAGAGATGCAACGAGTGGCGTAGGTTCGATACTCCGTACACTAACCTCGTCACAGAAACGCATTTTGACACAACAAAGCAATTTAGAAATGGTATTTCCACCGCATTCAAGGTCTCTTTCCTGCCACCTCGAAGCCCTAACTTACAACCTCTAATTTATTTTATAAATGTGTTAATCTGTACTGGGAAACGAACTGGTTGTTAACAGAGTTGATCAAACACCATTTAGACTTCACAAAACCCTATTTACTCATAGATAAAGTATGACAGAAGGATTCTTATTTCTATGTGTTTATCGGTTCTATCTTATTATTTACAACGCTACGTCGGTAAAGCAATGAACGTGCAACTGCAAGTCTACAGGCTCGGTTCTCTGTACCTCAAAATAAATGATACATAGCTGATATACTACGTTTCGCTCGTATCTTAACCCCCGCCGTTTTTGTTTCTCGATGATACTTTCTTTCCATCCTAAGCAAATCTTTGTGTTTTGTGAGTTTGAATACTATCTGTTTCCTCGTATCTTAGCTTTGATTTCTTCACTTGGTAAACATGTTTTCTTGGCTTTGTATCCTAACCACATTTTTTTTGAGCACCAACCACGCACAGCAACCTGCTTGCTGTCGATACAGTAGCCACCAACCACGCACACCAACCTGCTTGCTGTCGATACAGTAGCCACCAACCACGCACACCAACCTGTTTGCTGTCGATACAGTAGCCACCCACCACGCACGCCAAACCTGTTTGTTGTCGATACAGCAGCACTAACCACGCACGCCAACCTGCTTGCTGTCGATACAGTAGCCACCAACCTGCTTGCTGTCGATACAGTAGCCACCAACCTGCTTGCTGTCGATACAGTAGCCACCAACCTGCTTGCTGTCGATACAGTAGCCACCAACCTGCTTGCTGTCGATACAGTAGCCACCAACCTGCTTGCTGTCGATACAGTAGCCACCAACCTGCTTGCTGTCGATACAGTAGCCACCAACCTGCTTGCTGTCGATACAGTAGCCACCAACCTGCTTGCTGTCGATACAGAAGCCACCAACCTGCTTGCTGTCGATACAGTAGCCACCAACCTGCTTGCTGTCGATACAGTAGCCACCAACCTGCTTGCTGTCCATACAGTAGCCACCAACCTGCTTGCTGTCGATACAGTAGCCACCAACCTGCTTGCTGTCGATACAGTAGCCACCAACCTGCTTGCTGTCGATACAGTAGCCACCAACCTGCTTGCTGTCGATACAGTAGCCACCAACCTGCTTGCTGTCGATACAGTAGCCACCAACCTGCTTGCTGTCGATACAGTAGCCACCAACCTGCTTGCTGTCGATACAGTAGCCTGCTGTGTTCCTCAAATATCTGAATACATTTAATAAACGCTTGTAGAAAGCTCAAGTATTTATTTATTGGTGTAATATGTGTCTCTCTACCTCTTGCCATCCAATAAATATGTTATAAATACAAAATTTCCAGGAAAATATAAATTCTCTGTAAGAAAAGATGTAATGGATGTTTATGTTTTAATAAAATGAGTAAAATCACACACACACACACACACACACACACACACACACACACATATATATATATATATACAGTGGACCCCCGGTTAACGATATTTTTTCACTCCAGAAGTATGTTCAGGTGCCAGTACTGACCGAATTTGTTCCCATAAGGAATATTGTGAAGTAGATTAGTCCATTTCAGACCCCCAAACATACACGTACAAACGCACTTACATAAATACACTTACATAATTGGTCGCATTCGGAGGTGATCGTTATGCGGGGGTCCACTGTATATATATATATATATATATATATATATATATATATATATATATATATATATATATATATATATATATATATATATATGTATATGTATATTTGAGTGTGTGTGTATATATACCTGACTTCCTACCTGGCTACCTGGTCTCCGTATAGCTGTGCAGGTATACATCCCCCTTGTCGTTTCATTACTGTTCCTCACCATCACTTGGTCGCCTCATCACCTGCGAGGTACGTGGCCACACTTAATTAATCTTCCTGTGATAATTCACACCCGTTGTATCTGGCTATTATATCCGTCTCTCTTATTTGTGTTGACGATTCTGCTACATGCGTGCTCTTTCTCTCTGATTCTATATTTAATTTAGTTTCGCGAATCAAAGCGATTACCTCTCATTTCCCAGATGCTGTATCACCTACGGATTTTTTTCGCTTGTTCATGAATATAATAATAATAATAATAATAATAATAATAATAATAATAATAATAATAATAATAATAATAATAATAATAATATAAATAATAATAATAATAATAATAATAATAATAATAATAATAATAATAATAATAATAATAATACAACTATTACTACTAATATTAATAATAATAATAATAATAATAATAATAATAAATCCACATTAATAAAGGTCTGGGACGCTTTCATCACGAAGTGAATCTCATTAAATTAGGTGAAATTTGACCAGCGATGGAGGAGGATGGACCTGATAGACAGAGACAGACAGAGAGAGAGACAGACAGACAGGCAGACAGAGGTACCTGCAAATTACCTGACGTTTGTACAACCTGGTTAATTATATTTTGTATTTCGCTTCTTTTAATTTCATTTATATCTATTTATTCTGATTTTCGACCATAATTATTGTCAATGCTGTTCACATTATTTCATATCTTATGTGTATATCTTTATTTATAGCTTCTTTCTTCCCCAGGAAAAAAACATCGTTTACACTCATCTATACACCGAGATATGTATGTCACTTAGTTTACTTAAACTAACAATTTTCTTTCATCCTTTTAGGGATTTATGATGAACCTCGTATAATCTAGAGGC
>NC_091346.1:18068067-18073067 GCF_038502225.1 Cherax quadricarinatus
GGAGCAATGGGCTAGTAACCCCTTCTCCTGTATACATTTACTAAAAAAGAGAAGAAGAAAAACTTTATAAAACTGGGTTGTTTAAATGTGCGTGGATGTAGTGCGGATGACAAGAAACAGATGATTGCTGATGTTATGAATGAAAAGAAGTTGGATGTCCTGGCTCTAAGCGAAACAAAGCTGAAGGGGGTAGGAGAGTTTCAGTGGGGGGAAATAAATGGGATTAAATCTGGAGTATCTGAGAGAGTTAGAGCAAAGGAAGGGGTAGCAGTAATGTTAAATGATCAGTTATGGAAGGAGAAAAGAGAATATGAATGTGTAAATTCGAGAATTATGTGGATTAAAGTAAAGGTTGGATGCGAGAAGTGGGTCATAATAAGCGTGTATGCACCTGGAGAAGAGAGGAATGCAGAGGAGAGAGAGAGATTTTGGGAGATGTTAAGTGAATGTATAGGAGCCTTTGAACCAAGTGAGAGAGTAATTGTGGTAGGGGACCTGAATGCTAAAGTAGGAGAAACTTTTAGAGAGGGTGTGGTAGGTAAGTTTGGGGTACCAGATGTAAATGATAATGGGAGCCCTTTGATTGAACTTTGTATAGAAAGGGGTTTAGTTATAGGTAATACATATTTTAAGAAAAAGAGGATAAATAAGTATACACGATATGATGTAGGGCGAAATGACAGTAGTTTGTTGGATTATGTATTGGTAGATAAAAGACTGTTGAGTAGACTTCAGGATGTACATGTTTATAGAGGGGCCACAGATATATCAGATCACTTTCTAGTTGTAGCTACACTGAGAGTAAAAGGTAGATGGGATACAAGGAGAATAGAAGCATCAGGGAAGAGAGAGGTGAAGGTTTATAAACTAAAAGAGGAGGCAGTTAGGGTAAGATATAAACAGCTATTGGAGGATAGATGGGCTAATGAGAGCATAGGCAATGGGGTCGAAGAGGAATGGGGTAGGTTTAAAAATGTAGTGTTAGAGTGTTCAGCAGAAGTTTGTGGTTACAGGAAAGTGGGTGCAGGAGGGAAGAGGAGCGATTGGTGGAATGATGATGTAAAGAGAGTAGTAAGGGAGAAAAAGTTAGCATATGAGAAGTTTTTACAAAGTAGAAGTGATGCAAGGAGGGAAGAGTATATGGAGAAAGAAAAAGTTTTGGAGTGAGATTAACAAGTTAAGGAAGCCTAGAGAACAAATGGATTTGTCAGTTAAAAATAGGAGAGGAGAGTTATTAAATGGAGAGTTAGAGGTATTGGGAAGATGGAGGGAATATTTTGAGGAATTGTTAAATGTTGATGAAGATAGGGAAGCTGTGATTTCGTGTATAGGGCAAGGAGGAATAACATCTTGTAGGAGTGAGGAAGAGCCAGTTGTGAGTGTGGGGGAAGTTCGTGAGGCAGTAGGTAAAATGAAAGGGGGTAAGGCAGCCGGGATTGATGGGATAAAGATAGAAATGTTAAAAGCAGGTGGGGATATAGTTTTGGAGTGGTTGGTGCAATTATTTAATAAATGTATGGAAGAGGGTAAGGTACCTAGGGATTGGCAGAGAGCATGCATAGTTCCTTTGTATAAAGGCAAAGGGGATAAAAGAGAGTGCAAAAATTATAGGGGGATAAGTCTGTTGAGTGTACATGGTAAAGTGTATGGTAGAGTTATAATTGAAAGAATTAAGAGTAAGACGGAGAATAGGATAGCAGATGAACAAGGAGGCTTTAGGAAAGGTAGGGGGTGTGTGGACCAGGTGTTTACAGTGAAACATATAAGTGAACAGTATTTAGATAAGGCTAAAGAGGTCTTTGTGGCATTTATGGATTTGGAAAAGGCGTATGACAGGGTGGATAGGGGGGCAATGTGGCAGATGTTGCAAGTGTATGGTGTAGGAGGTAGGTTACTGAAAGCAGTGAAGAGTTTTTACGAGGATAGTGAGGCTCAAGTTAGAGTATGTAGGAAAGAGGGAATTTTTTTCCCAGTAAAAGTAGGCCTTAGACAAGGATGTGTGATGTCACCGTGGTTGTTTAATATATTTATAGATGGGGTTGTAAGAGAAGTAAATGCGAGGGTCTTGGCAAGAGGCGTGGAGTTAAAAGATAAAGAATCACACACAGGGTGGGAGTTGTCACAGCTGCTCTTTGCTGATGACACTGTGCTCTTGGGAGATTCTGAAGAGAAGCTGCAGAGATTGGTGGATGAATTTGGTAGGGTGTGCAAAAGAAGAAAATTAAAGGTGAATACAGGAAAGAGTAAGGTTATGAGGATAACAAAAAGATTAGGTGATGAAAGATTGAATATCAGATTGGAGGGAGAGAGTATGGAGGAGGTGAACGTATTCAGATATTTGGGAGTGGACGTGTCAGCGGATGGGTCTATGAAAGATGAGGTGAATCATAGAATTGATGAGGGAAAAAGAGTGAGTGGTGCACTTAGGAGTCTGTGGAGACAAAGAACTTTGTCCTTGGAGGCAAAGAGGGGAATGTATGAGAGTATAGTTTTACCAACGCTCTTATATGGGTGTGAAGCATGGGTGATGAATGTTGCAGCGAGGAGAAGGCTGGAGGCAGTGGAGATGTCATGTCTGAGGGCAATGTGTGGTATGAATATAATGCAGAGAATTCGTAGTTTGGAAGTTAGGAGGAGGTGCGGGATTACCAAAACTGTTGTCCAGAGGGCTGAGGAAGGGTTGTTGAGGTGGTTCGGACATGTAGAGAGAATGGAGCGAAACAGAATAACTTCAAGAGTGTATCAGTCTGTAGTGGAAGGAAGGCGGGGTAGGGGTCGGCCTAGGAAGGGTTGGAGGGAGGGGGTAAAGGAGGTTTTGTGTGCGAGGGGCTTGGACTTCCAGCAGGCATGCGTGAGCGTGTTTGATAGGAGTGAATGGAGACAAATGGTTTTTAATACTTGACGTGCTGTTGGAGTGTGAGCAAAGTAACATTTATGAAGGGATTCAGGGAAACCGGCAGGCCGGACTTGAGTCCTGGAGATGGGAAGTACAGTGCCTACACTCTGAAGGAGGGGTGTTAATGTTGCAGTTTAAAAACTGTAGTGTAAAGCACCCTTCTGGCAAGACAGTGATGGAGTGAATGATGGTGAAAGTTTTTCTTTTTCGGGCCACCCTGCCTTGGTGGGAATCGGCCAGTGTGATAATAAAAAAAATAAATATATATATATATATATATATATATATATATATATATATATATATATATATATGTATATATAAATGAACGAACGTTCTCGCTCGTCATAATTTAATAATTAATCGTTCAGTGAAAAATTTACATCGTGTTTCTATCCAAAAGTAATTGACTTATAAATTGCTATTAAAAATTAAATTCTGCCAATGAATAACAAAAGTGGACTAAAACAGACGATAATATCTGTTGGAGTTAGGATTTAAATCGTGTCACAAGAGTAATACACTTGTCACGAGTTGTTACGCACGTGACATCTAGAAGATGTATAGTCGTTACATAAATATTATTCACTTGCACAATTTGACGCTGAAAAATTACTTCCTTACGGAAATTGTTATACACAGCTGCACTGAGTAAAATATTGACAACAAAATGACAAATTTTCATCTTTTCTCATTAATTCCGGGTGAACTAAGGCAGATGTCACAAAAGTGGTTCGAAATTAGACAAATTCTTACTTTAAAAGAGTATAAACTAACGTTACCTGGAAGTTTAGGAGGAGCATACTAACAATGTTACTCAAGCGAATGGAGAATAAACAGGCACAGTACCTTGACTGTGTGACTAGTTAATGGTCCAAGTCGGAGCGAAACGTCGTCATAAGCATCGTCATTAAATGAAAATGATATAACGTTAATGATCATTTTTAGCATTGTACGACCATTTTACATAACAAATTAGTATACTGTAAACTTTGGAATCCATGTTATATTACATAATAACTTTTAATTACTACATTATGTTAGAAATATTATGATTTTTGCAACTGTAGGCAAATTTACAATTATAAACACATTCTGACGGTATTCAGTGAATATACTGACGAGCTGCCAAGTTATTAACACGTGTAGTTATTGTAGTTTAGTTAATATTTATACTTGAAATAACCATGACATATCATTTGCAAGTGTTACATATTCTCTGGTGGCTAATGGAGATACAGAAGGATATATTGAAGTCATGTAATAAACAAAGCTGAATTCACATGAAGATTAATATAATCAGTTTAGGCCAAATAGGCAATCTCAAAATCTTTTGCATGAAAGGTGGCTTTTAATGTGTGCTGGGTTATATGTCGGTTTAACATTTCATATTTATAATTTTATAGATGGTGGACTACATGTCAACAATGCTAAATGCTTCTTAAAACATTCTATTTTAGTTAACAATGATAACAGTATTCTCAACTCATTTAATTCACCCAAAGAGAGAGGTATATTCCACAGGATAAAAACACGTTTGAATCCTCCTATTTTCTCTTTCCCAGGTCGTAGATACCTTCAGATTCCTTCCTTCCTTGCCTCAAGTCAAGCATGCCTGGGCAGATATTTATAATGTTTACGACAGTTTTATATCACAATGGCGTCCCTTCCGGGGTAGGCTGCTGGGATCTATACCTCGTTTTCTGCGAGAGGCTGCAGAGTACAGCAGGCAGTGGTGTTACACTTGAAGAACCCTATCAAGAAAGGAATTTAGGCCACTTTTATGCGCCGTTAGTGATGTTATGGTAGTCATGCAGAGGAGAGGGAGCGAGGGGAGGGAAACTCGCTCTGGGTAATGCTTTTGGGGATAGTATCGGCGTGTTATATACTCTATTTCATTACCTTCGCAAGGTCGGGCAGCGGTAACCACCTCTGGGTGAGAGGAGCCAATGGAGGCGAAACAATAATGGACTCGAATGTTTATCCGTTTATTTATACTAACATTGTGGTGAGAGTTGCTGATACCTCATTGTGACAGTGTGATGGGAATTACTGATACTTTATTGTGATTGAAGTTACTGTTAAGCTATGATGGTAGTTGTTT
>NC_091346.1:18075567-18095567 GCF_038502225.1 Cherax quadricarinatus
GTGCCGTGAAATTATATATATTTTCACCAAACAATTCTCAAGTCTCATGTTGACGACTCAGTTTGCAACTTGCAAATGTATTTTACTCGCATGACGTCAAGTTGACGTCAGATTGATGTCGTACGAAAATACAATGATAATAATTATCGTCTTAAGTATAATAAAAATAATAATAATAATAATAATAATAATAATAATAATAATAATAATAATAATAATAATAATAACAATAATAATAAAATAACAAAAACGTCAATAATAATAATAATTATTATTATGAAGTACAACAGAAGCAACAGCTATTACTACTACAATAATAGCTACAACAAAAACAAAAATAGCAACAGCAACAAAAACAGCAGCATCAGCAGCAACAGAGGCACTTAAGTGCCAGCATCAAGTTTATGAACAACAGAAGCAAGAAAAGACACAGCAGGGGTAACTGCCATAACATATGCAACAACAACAGCCGAATTAACAATAACAGAAGAGTTGAAAGCAGCCACAGCCACACGAACTTCAAGAACAGCAGTAACAGAAGCAACACTGTCATCATCATTATCATCTTCACTGGTAGCAGCAACCACTAACAGCAGTAGCAGCAGCAGTAGCATCATCATCATCAGTAACAACAAAAGCAGGATGACACCTGACTCTCAGGGAGCCAGCAGCCTCTACGCTCCCTTGGGGAAAAATGCAAAAATTCCGGCCAACTTGGTATATTATATTACATCAAGGGGGTCAGGGAGTCGCGGCTCCCCGACGGCTTCCTAGCTAATGTATGCATGGCCACACTGGGAGAAAAATGTTCCTAGCCAGCTCAACTTTATATTAAGAAGAACCTGAATAAAATAGTAAGAAATCAGCCGGGTAAACTTATTCTCTGCGGTATAAGATAAGTTGATTTACCACACAGATAATTAGTTAGCATGTGTGTATAGTTTAAAACATTTAAGTGTGTGAGTTACTGAGAAAGTACATATCAAAAGAGACATATTGCTAAATGTAAAGTAATGTGAATGAAAAGTATATATATATATATATATATATATATATATATATATATATATATATCTATATATATATATATATATATATATATATATATATATATATATATATATATATATATATATATATATATATATATGCAAAACAACCACTCTGAAAGAATAGAGAAATTCCAAGCGCTTTCGTGACTACTCACATTATCAAGGAACTATGAAAGTGAAGCAACCAAGGAAGCTATATAAGGGGTCGGCCAGCACCTCACTATCAGATCCCACAACGGTTAAACACGTGACGCGCGGCGAGCCAACTTGGACAGGTCCTTTGCAAAACTCACCCCCAAGCTATTTATTTGTCCAGTGTATTATTAAATTCTACCCAAATTCTATTAATTATAAATGGATCTAATTTATATAAACCAAAGGAAATATTCATATTATTGTCAAAACTGCTTTTTATGAAACAAGATTCAATTATATTCCTGTCGACCATGGACTTGCTTGATACTACTTTCTCAACTTTTTGAAAATCAATTGGATGGTTAAAATCTCTTACATGAATAAATAGAGCATTGGAATCTTGTCCAGTTCTAATGCTATATTTATGTTGTTTTAATCTTAGTTCGAGATTTTTACCAGTTTGACCGTAATAAACTTTATCGCAAATTTTACAAGGAATCTTATAGACACATCCATCAGCATTTTGGGGGGAATTCTTAATCAAAAGTTTTTTTACTGTATCAAGATTTTTGAATACAACTTTAATATTAAAAGTCTTAAGAAGAGAAGGCATATCAACCAAGTTTTCATGGTAAGGGAGAACCAACATATTTTTAGTTGAATAAGGCTGGTTGCCCTTTTTTGGATTATAAAAAGTGCTCCTAGCAACTTTAAAAGATTTATCAATTACATTTCTTGGGTATTTTAAATCATTACCTATTTC
Organism: Cherax quadricarinatus; assembly: GCF_038502225.1. NCBI lineage: Eukaryota > Metazoa > Arthropoda > Malacostraca > Decapoda > Parastacidae > Cherax > Cherax quadricarinatus. The sequence goes on from NC_091346.1 coordinate 18,077,518, forward strand.
ATAAATTTTGGATATTTCCTCATCTATGAACTCAAGACTACAAATTCGTAAAGCTCTCAAAAACATTGATGAGAAAACAGACAGTTTGACTCTATCTTGATGCGAGGAATAATAGTGGACATAGGAACAGTTATTTGTAGGTTTTCTGTAAATTTTAAATTTGAATTCATTATTACCCTTAATAATTAAAACATCTAGAAAAGGCAATGAGTTATTTTCTTCAAACTCAACAGTAAAGTTTATAGAATGGGCTAAGCTATTTAATTTTCCAAGAAAATGGTGTATATCTACATTTACCTGTTTACTGTGATCTTATTGCATATATATATATATATATATATATATATATATATATATATATATATATATATATATATATATATATATATATATATATATATCTATATATATATATATATAAATATATATATATATATATATATATATATATATATATATATATATATATATATATATATATATATATATATATGTCGTGCCGAATATGTAAAACTGATCATTTAGCAAGAACTCATTTGAAATGAATTCCTTTCTGAAATTTTCTCTTATAAGTTTAAAGATATATTTTTCTCATTAATGTTAATTCAAAAATTTATAATTTTGCACCAAAAGAATCTTAGAAAATTTACCTAACCTTATTATAACAAGCGTAATTTATTTTAGCCTAACCCAACTAAATATATTTTAGATTTGTTTACAATAATTTAATATTAAACAAACACAGTGAGATATATTTTTTTCGTTAGGTTCAGAATGATTTTGGCGAAATTATTGCAAACACAAATCTTCAATTGTCCTATATGGCAAGATGAGCGTTGCTATTAAGCCAAGATCGCAAGTTCTGCCTATTCGGCACGACATATGCATATATATATATATATATATATATATATATATATATATATATATATATATATATATATATATATATATATATATATATATATATATATATGTAGCTGACAATGATATCCTGTTTATGAAGAAAGTTACGGTGGGTTACGCACCTTCCTGAAGTTCTACGACTCCACTCGCTAAGGGTTCTAACCCCACCCGTTCCGTTTTTTAACAATTTAAGTAGTTCGTGAATACGTCGCGTGTTCAGGACCCTCACCTTATTCTATTATCGTCGTGTGCGTTACCTTGTTCAGTGAGAGTAGCGAGTGCAAGCCTGTGGTCGTTGCTGTCGTCCAGCACATCAGTGTCAGCACCACTGAACGGCTTATCTTGTGACCAACACCCCCGGCAAGATTTTTATCATGTTGAATTAACCAGCGACGTTTTTCTCGTTAATCGTGGGGACATAGTCACATAAAATTTCTCGGTATTTATCTTTTCACTTACAATTTGTATTTTTATAATTACGTATTAAAGAGGCACACACGGGATATATACACTGATAGGTGTATTTCTCTACACGTATATATGCTGAGATAAGACCTTAATTCCATTTTTTAGGGATTATAGCAGTTTTGCCATTAAGGTTGCGTACAATCTTAATGGCGCTAATGTAGTCGACAAGCTTCAAACCCTACTAACCAACTAGGTCAAACACATCACAAAAAATCAAACCCAATATGATCATACAGTGATTAGCAAATAAAATTAAAGTATCTGTCAAATACGTAAAGGTTAGTAATCATTCCGCATTTTAACAAATTTCCGTCAATGATGATTTAAAGCGACATAAATAATGAGAATTATTCTTGATCTTATCCAGAAAGAGATTTTATTACTAATTAATTACGATTGTTCTGTTGACGCTGAATTAATTCATCAGTGTGAGATATCAGTCCCTCAGACACACACACGCACACACGCACACACACACACACACACACACACACACACACACACACACACACACACACACACACACACACACACACACACACACACACACACACACACACACACACACACAAACACAAACACACTAACGATAAGAGTCAATTGAACTTTGCACTTTTAAATTCCTTCCATAACAATCATTACTTTATTTTCAAACACTGTCTCTTCTGGGCTCCAGCAAAGCAGTCACCAACAGGGTGACCGGTTAGAAACAAAGTCGTTTATGGAGGACCGAGCATCCAACACTTTCGCTGCCTAATGTCATACAGGTGAGATACAAAAAGAGTTTCAATCTATTTTCATCAGTTTTTTTTCTTCTCTCTTTTTACATCATGCATACCTTTCTATTATTTGCTTTTTATTGTGATAAAAGTGCTGTGAAGTTTATATATTGGTATGAAATACGAATATACTGCAACATATCAACACCTCTTCTTCAGGGCGCAGACAATGTACTTACGGTAAGTAATTTATACTGAAGGGGGGTTACTTATTCATTGCTCCCGGCATTTTAGTCACCTCTTACGACACGCGTGGCTTACGGAAGAAAGATTATTTTTCATTTCCACATGGAGATAGAGGAATCAAAAGAAGAAGAACTATTTAGAAAAATAGGAGAAAATTCACATCAGTGTGTATACATATACGTGTATATGTATTCGTAATGTGCCTAAGTCTAAGTAGAAGTCTCAAAGCGTTTCTTTTTTCTTGCGTGTTTATGAGAAAGAAAGAAAAAGACACCAGCAATCCTACCATTGTGTAAAACAATCACAGGCTTCCGTTTCACACACACTTGGCATGACGGTAGTACCTCCCTGGGTGGTTGCTGTCTTCCAGCCTACTACTACAGGACGGTAGTACCTCCCTGGGTGGTTGCTGTCTTCCAGCCTACTACTACAGGACGGTAGTACCTCCCTGGGTGGTTGCTGTCTTCCAGCCTACTACTACAGGACGGTAGTACCTCCCTGGGTGGTTGCTGTCTTCCAGCCTACTACTACAGGACGGTAGTACCTCCCTGGGTGGTTGCTGTCTTCCAGGCTACTACTACAGGACGGTAGTACCTCCCTGGGTGGTTGCTGTCTTCCAGCCTACTACTACAGGACGGTAGTACCTCCCTGGGTGGTTGCTGTCTTCCAGCCTACTACTACAGGACGGTAGTACCTCCCTGGGTGGTTGCTGTCTTCCAGCCTACTACTACAGGACGGTAGTACCTCCCTGGGTGGTTGCTGTCTTCCAGCCTACTACTACAGGACGGTAGTACCTCCCTGGGTGGTTGCTGTCTTCCAGCCTACTACTACAGGACGGTAGTACCTCCCTGGGTGGTTGCTGTCTTCCAGCCTACTACTACAGGACGGTAGTACCTCCCTGGGTGGTTGCTGTCTTCCAACCTACTACTACAGGACGGTAGTACCTCCCTGGGTGGTTGCTGTCTTCCAGCCTACTACTACAGGACGGTAGTACCTCCCTGGGTGGTTGCTGTCTTCCAACCTACTACTACAGGACGGTAGTAAATCCCTGGGTGGTTGCTGTCTTCCAGCCTACTACTACAGGACGGTAGTACCTCCCTGGGTGGTTGCTGTCTTCCAGCCTACTACTACAGGACGGTAGTACCTCCCTGGGTGGTTGCTGTCTTCCAGCCTACTACTACAGGACGGTAGTACCTCCCTGGGTGGTTGCTGTCTTCCAGCCTACTACTACAGGACGGTAGTACCTCCCTGGGTGGTTGCTGTCTTCCAGCCTACTACTACAGGACGGTAGTACCTCCCTGGGTGGTTGCTGTCTTCCAGCCTACTACTACAGGACGGTAGTACCTCCCTGGGTGGTTGCTGTCTTCCAACCTACTACTACAGGACGGTAGTACCTCCCTGGGTGGTTGCTGTCTTCCAGCCTACTACCACAGGACGGTAGTACCTCCCTGGGTGGTTGCTGTCTTCCAGCCTACTACTACAGGACGGTAGTACCTCCCTGGGTGGTTGCTGTCTTCCAGCCTACTACTACAGGACGGTAGTACCTCCCTGGGTGGTTGCTGTCTTCCAGCCTACTACTACAGGACGGTAGTACCTCCCTGGGTGGTTGCTGTCTTCCAGCCTACTACCACAGGACGGTAGTACCTCCCTGGGTGGTTGCTGTCTTCCAACCTACTACTACAGGACGGTAGTACCTCCCTGGGTGGTTGCTGTCTTCCAGCCTACTACTACAGGACGGTAGTACCTCCCTGGGTGGTTGCTGTCTTCCAGCCTACTACCACAGGACGGTAGTACCTCCCTGGGTGGTTGCTGTCTACCAACCTACTACCACAGGACGGTAGTACCTCCCTGGGTGGTTGCTGTCTTCCAGCCTACTACCACAGGACGGTAGTACCTCCCTGGGTGGTTGCTGTCTTCCAACCTACTACCACAGGACGGTAGTACCTCCCTGGGTGGTTGCTGTCTTCCAGCCTACTACCACAGGACGGTAGTACCTCCCTGGGTGGTTGCTGTCTTCCAGCCTACTACTACAGGACGGTAGTACCTCCCTGGGTGGTTGCTGTCTTCCAGCCTACTACCACAGGACGGTAGTACCTCCCTGGGTGGTTGCTGTCTTCCAGCCTACTACTACTACAGGACGGTAGTACCTCCCTGGGTGGTTGCTGTCTTCCAGCCTACTACCACAGGACGGTAGTACCTCCCTGGGTGGTTGCTGTCTTCCAGCCTACTACTACAGGACGGTAGTACCTCCCTGGGTGGTTGCTGTCTTCCAGCCTACTACTACAGGACGGTAGTACCTCCCTGGGTGGTTGCTGTCTTCCAGCCTACTACTACAGGACGGTAGTACCTCCCTGGGTGGTTGCTGTCTTCCAGCCTACTACTACAGGACGGTAGTACCTCCCTGGGTGGTTGCTGTCTTCCAGCCTACTACTACAGGACGGTAGTACCTCCCTGGGTGGTTGCTGTCTTCCAGCCTACTACTACAGGACGGTAGTACCTCCCTGGGTGGTTGCTGTCTTCCAGCCTACTACTACAGGACGGTAGTACCTCCCTGGGTGGTTGCTGTCTTCCAGCCTACTACTACAGGACGGTAGTACCTCCCTGGGTGGTTGCTGTCTTCCAGCCTACTACTACAGGACGGTAGTACCTCCCTGGGTGGTTGCTGTCTTCCAACCTACTACTACAGGACGGTAGTACCTCCCTGGGTGGTTGCTGTCTTCCAGCCTACTACTACAGGACGGTAGTACCTCCCTGGGTGGTTGCTGTCTTCCAACCTACTACTACAGGACGGTAGTACCTCCCTGGGTGGTTGCTGTCTTCCAGCCTACTACTACAGGACGGTAGTACCTCCCTGGGTGGTTGCTGTCTTCCAGCCTACTACTACAGGACGGTAGTACCTCCCTGGGTGGTTGCTGTCTTCCAGCCTACTACCACAGGACGGTAGTACCTCCCTGGGCGGTTGCTGTCTACCAACCTACTACCACAGGACGGTAGTACCTCCCTGGGTGGTTGCTGTCTTCCAGCCTACTACTACAGGACGGTAGTACCTCCCTGGGTGGTTGCTGTCTTCCAGCCTACTACTACAGGACGGTAGTACCTCCCTGGGTGGTTGCTGTCTTCCAGCCTACTACTACAGGACGGTAGTACCTCCCTGGGTGGTTGCTGTCTTCCAGCCTACTACTACAGGACGGTAGTACCTCCCTGGGTGGTTGCTGTCTTCCAGCCTACTACTACAGGACGGTAGTACCTCCCTGGGTGGTTGCTGTCTTCCAGCCTACTACTACAGGACGGTAGTACCTCCCTGGGTGGTTGCTGTCTTCCAGCCTACTACTACAGGACGGTAGTACCTCCCTGGGTGGTTGCTGTCTTCCAGCCTACTACTACAGGACGGTAGTACCTCCCTGGGTGGTTGCTGTCTTCCAGCCTACTACTACAGGACGGTAGTACCTCCCTGGGTGGTTGCTGTCTTCCAACCTACTACTACAGGACGGTAGTACCTCCCTGGGTGGTTGCTGTCTTCCAACCTACTACTACAGGACGGTAGTACCTCCCTGGGTGGTTGCTGTCTTCCAGCCTACTACTACAGGACGGTAGTACCTCCCTGGGTGGTTGCTGTCTTCCAGCCTACTACTACAGGACGGTAGTACCTCCCTGGGTGGTTGCTGTCTTCCAACCTACTACTACAGGACGGTAGTACCTCCCTGGGTGGTTGCTGTCTACCAGCCTACTACCACAGGACGGTAGTACCTCCCTGGGTGGTTGCTGTCTTCCAACCTACTACCACAGGACGGTAGTACCTCCCTGGGTGGTTGCTGTCTTCCAACCTACTACCACAGGACGGTAGAACCTCCCTGGGTGGTTGCTGTCTTCCAACCTACTACCACAGGACGGTAGTACCTCCCTGGGTGGTTGCTGTCTTCCTACCTACTACCACAGGACGGTAGTACCTCCCTTGGTGGTTGCTGTCTTCCAACCTACTACTACAGGACGGTAGTACCTCCCTGCGTGGTTGCTGTCTTCCAGCCTACTACCACAGGACGGTAGTACCTCCCTGGGCGGCTGCTGTCTAACAACCTACTACCACAGGACGGTAGTACCTCCCTGGGTGGTTGCTGTCTTCCAACCTACTGCTACAGGACGGTAGTACCTCCCTGGGTGGTTGCTGTCTTCCAACCTACTACTACAGGACGGTAGTACCTCCCTGGGTGGTTGCTGTCTTCCAGCCTACTACTACAGGACGGTAGTACCTCCCTGGGTGGTTGCTGTCTTCCAGCCTACTACTACAGGACGGTAGTACCTCCCTGGGTGGTTGCTGTCTTCCAGCCTACTACTACAGGACGGTAGTACCTCCCTGGGTGGTTGCTGTCTACCATCCTACTACCACAGGACGGTAGTACCTCCCTGGGTGGTTGCTGTCTACCAACCTACTACCACAGGACGGTAGTACCTCCCTGGGTGGTTGCTGTCTACCAACCTACTACTACAGGACGGTAGTACCTCCCTGGGTGGTTGCTGTCTACCAACCTACTACTACAGGACGGTAGTACCTCCCTGGGTGGTTGCTGTCTAACGGCCTACTACCAGAAGACGGTAGTACCTTCCTGGGTGGCTGGTGTCTTCCAACCTACTACTACAGGACGGTAGTACCTCCCTGGGTGGTTGCTGTCTACCAACCTACTACTACAGGACGGTAGTACCTCCCTGGGTGGTTGCTGTCTACCGGCCTACTACTACAGGACGGTAGTACCTCCCTGGGTGGTTGCTGTCTTCCAGCCTACTACCACAGGACGGTAGTACCTCCCTGGGTGGTTGCTGTCTTCCAACCTACTACTACAGGACGGTAGTACCTCCCTGGGTGGTTGCTGTCTACCAACCTACTACTACAGGACGGTAGTACCTCCCTGGGTGGTTGCTGTCTACCAACCTACTACTACAGGACGGTAGTACCTCCCTGGGTGGTTGCTGTCTACCAACCTACTACCACAGGACGGTAGTACCTCCCTGGGTGGTTGCTGTCTACCAACCTACTACCACAGGACGGTAGTACCTCCCTGGGTGGTTGCTGTCTACCAACCTACTACCACAGGACGGTAGTACCTCCCTGGGTGGTTGCTGTCTACCAACCTACTACCACAGGACGGTAGTACCTCCCTGGGTGGTTGCTGTCTTCCAACCTACTACCACAGGACGGTAGTACCTCCCTGGGTGGTTGCTGTCTACCAACCTACTACCACAGGACGGTAGTACCTCCCTGGGTGGTTGCTGTCTACCAACCTACTACCACAGGACGGTAGTACCTCCCTGGGTGGTTGCTGTCTACCAACCTACTACCACAGGACGGTAGTACCTCCCTGGGTGGTTGCTGTCTACCAACCTACTACTACAGGACGGTAGTACCTCCCTGGGTGGTTGCTGTCTACCAACCTACTACCACAGGACGGTAGTACCTCCCTGGGTGGTTGCTGTCTAGCAACCTACTACCACAGGACGGTAGTACCTCCCTGGGTGGTTGCTGTCTACCAACCTACTACCACAGGACGGTAGTACCTCCCTGGGTGGTTGCTGTCTACCAACCTACTACCACAGGACGGTAGTACCTCCCTGGGTGGTTGCTGTCTAGCAACCTACTACCACAGGACGGTAGTACCTCCCTGGGTGGTTGCTGTCTACCAACCTACTACCACAGGACGGTAGTACCTCCCTGGGTGGTTGCTGTCTAACAACCTACTACCACAGGACGGTAGTACCTCCCTGGGTGGTTGCTGTCTAACAACCTACTACCACAGGACGGTAGTACCTCCCTGGGTGGTTGCTGTCTTCCAACCTACTACCACAGGACGGTAGTACCTCCCTGGGTGGTTGCTGTCTACCAACCTACTACCACAGGACGGTAGTACCTCCCTGGGTGGTTGCTGTCTTCCAACCTACTACCACAGGACGGTAGTACCTCCCTGGGTGGTTGCTGTCTACCAACCTACTACCACAGGACGGTAGTACCTCCCTGGGTGGTTGCTGTCTACCAACCTACTACCACAGGACGGTAGTACCTCCCTGGGTGGTTGCTGTCTACCAACCTACTACCACAGGACGGTAGTACCTCCCTGGGTGGTTTCTGTCTACCAATCTACTACCTCAGGACGGTAGTACCTCCCTGGGCGGTTGCTATCTAGCAACCTACTACCACAGGACGGTAGTACCTCCCTGGGTGGTTGCTGTCTACCAACCTACTACCACAGGACGGTAGTACCTCCCTGGGTGGTTGCTGTCTAACAACCTACTACCACAGGACGGTAGTACCTCCCTGGGTGGTTGCTGTCTTCCAACCTACTACCACAGGACGGTAGTACCTCCCTGGGTGGTTGCTGTCTACCAACCTACTACCACAGGACGGTAGTACCTCCCTGGGTGGTTGCTGTCTAACAACCTACTACCACAGGACGGTAGTACCTCCCTGGGTGGTTGCTGTCTTCCTCCTACTACGACAGGACGGTAGTACCTCCCTGGGTGGTTGCTGTCTACCAACCTACTACCACAGGACGGTAGTACCTCCCTGGGTGGTTGCTGTCTACCAACCTACTACCACAGGACGGTAGTACCTCCCTGGGTGGTTGCTGTCTACCAACCTACTACCACAGGACGGTAGTACCTCCCTGGGTGGTTGCTGTCTACCAACCTACTACCACAGGACGGTAGTACCTCCCTGGGTGGTTGCTGTCTACCAACCTACTACCACAGGACGGTAGTACCTCCCTGGGTGGTTGCTGTCTAACAACCTACTACCACAGGACGGTAGTACCTCCCTGGGTGGTTGCTGTCTTCCAACCTACTACCACAGGACGGTAGTACCTCCCTGGGTGGTTGCTGTCTACCAACCTACTACCACAGGACGGTAGTACCTCCCTGGGTGGTTGCTGTCTACCAACCTACTACTACAGGACGGTAGTACCTCCCTGGGTGGTTGCTGTCTACCAACCTACTACTACAGGACGGTAGTACCTCCCTGGGTGGTTGCTGTCTTCCAACCTACTACCACAGGACGGTAGTACCTCCCTGGGTGGTTGCTGTCTACCAACCTACTACCACAGGACGGTAGTACCTCCCTGGGTGGTTGCTGTCTACCAACCTACTACCACAGGACGGTAGTACCTCCCTGGGTGGTTGCTGTCTACCAACCTACTACCACAGGACGGTAGTACCTCCCTGGGTGGTTGCTGTCTACCAACCTACTACCACAGGACGGTAGTACCTCCCTGGGTGGTTGCTGTCTACCAACCTACTACCACAGGACGGTAGTACCTCCCTGGGTGGTTGCTGTCTACCAACCTACTACCACAGGACGGTAGTACCTCCCTGGGTGGTTGCTGTCTACCAACCTACTACCACAGGACGGTAGTACCTCCCTGGGTGGTTGCTGTCTACCAACCTACTACCACAGGACGGTAGTACCTCCCTGGGTGGTTGCTGTCTACCAACCTACTACCACAGGACGGTAGTACCTCCCTGGGTGGTTGCTGTCTACCAACCTACTACCACAGGACGGTAGTACCTCCCTGGGTGGTTGCTGTCTACCAACCTACTACCACAGGACGGTAGTACCTCCCTGGGTGGTTGCTGTCTACCAACCTACTACCACAGGACGGTAGTACCTCCCTGGGTGGTTGCTGTCTACCAACCTACTACCACAGGACGGTAGTACCTCCCTGGGTGGTTGCTGTCTACCAACCTACTACCACAGGACGGTAGTACCTCCCTGGGTGGTTGCTGTCTACCAACCTACTACCACAGGACGGTAGTACCTCCCTGGGTGGTTGCTGTCTACCAACCTACTACCACAGGACGGTAGTACCTCCCTGGGTGGTTGCTGTCTACCAACCTACTACCACAGGACGGTAGTACCTCCCTGGGTGGATGCTGTCTACCAACCTACTACCACAGGACAGTAGTACCTCCCTGGGTGGTTGCTGTCTACCAACCTACTACCACAGGACGGTAGTACCTCCCTGGGTGGTTGCTGTCTACCAACCTACTACCACAGGACGGTAGTACCTCCCTGGGTGGTTGCTATCTTCCAACCTACTACCACAGGACGGTAGTACCTCCCTGGGTGGTTGCTGTCTACCAACCTACTACCACAGGACGGTAGTACCTCCCTGGGTGGTTGCTGTCTACCAGCCTACTACCACAGGACGGTAGTACCTCCCTGGGTGGTTGCTGTCTACCAACCTACTACCACAGGACGGTAGTACCTCCCTGGGTGGTTGCTGTCTACCAACCTACTACCACAGGACTTTAGTACCTCCCTGGGTGGTTGCTGTCTACCAACCTACTACCACAGGACGGTAGTACCTCCCTGGGTGGTTGCTGTCTACCAACCTACTACCACAGGACGGTAGTACCTCCCTGGGTGGTTGCTGTCTACCAACCTACTACTACAGGACGGTAGTACCTCCCTGGGTGGTTGCTGTCTACCAACCTACTACCACAGGACGGTAGTACCTCCCTGGGTGGTTGCTGTCTGCCAACCTACTACCACAGGACGGTAGTACCTCCCTGGGTGGTTGCTGTCTACCAACCTACTACCAGGACGGTAGTACCTCCCTGGGTGGTTGCTGTCTACCAACCTACTACCACAGGACGGTAGTACCTCCCTGGGTGGTTGCTGTCTACCAACCTACTACCACAGGACGGTAGTACCTCCCTGGGTGGTTGCTGTCTACCAACCTACTACCACAGGACGGTAGTACCTCCCTGGGTGGTTGCTGTCTACCAACCTACTACCACAGGACGGTAGTACCTCCCTGGGTGGTTGCTGTCTACCAACCTACTACCACAGGACGGTAGTACCTCCCTGGGTGGTTGCTGTCTACCAACCTACTACCACAGGACGGTAGTACCTCCCTGGGTGGTTGCTGTCTACCAACCTACTACCACAGGACGGTAGTACCTCCCTGGGTGGTTGCTGTCTACCAACCTACTACCACAGGACGGTAGTACCTCCCTGGGTGGTTGCTGTCTACCAACCTACTACCACAGGACGGTAGTACCTCCCTGGGTGGATGCTGTCTACCAACCTACTACCACAGGACGGTAGTACCTCCCTGGGTGGTTGCTGTCTACCAACCTACTACCACAGGACGGTAGTACCTCCCTGGGTGGTTGCTGTCTACCAACCTACTACCACAGGACGGTAGTACCTCCCTGGGTGGTTGCTGTCTACCAACCTACTACCAGGACGGTAGTACCTCCCTTGGTGGTTGCTATCTACCAACCTACTACCACAGGACGGTAGTACCTCCCTGGGTGGTTGCTGTCTACCAACCTACTACCACAGGACGGTAGTACCTCCCTGGGTGGTTGCTGTCTACCAACCTACTACCACAGGACGGTAGTACCTCCCTGGGTGGTTGCTGTCTACCAACCTACTACCACAGGACGGTAGTACCTCCCTGGGTGGATGCTATCTACCAACCTACTACCACAGGACGGTAGTACCTCCCTGGGTGGTTGCTGTCTACCAACCTACTACCACAGGACGGTAGTACCTCCCTGGGTGGTTGCTGTCTACCAACCTACTACCACAGGACGGTAGTACCTCCCTGGGTGGTTGCTATCTAGCAACTTTCTACCACAGGACGGTAGTACCTCTCTGGGTGGTTGCTGTCTACCAACCTACTACCACAGGACGGTAGTACCTCCCTGGGTGGATGCTGTCTAACAACCTACTTCCACAGGACGGTAGTACCTCCCTGGGTGGTTGCTGTCTGCCAACCTACTACCACAGGACGGTAGTACCTCCCTGGGTGGTTGCTGTCTACCAACCTACTACCAGGACGGTAGTACCTCCCTGGGTGGTTGCTGTCTACCAACCTACTACCACAGGACGGTAGTACCTCCCTGGGTGGATGCTGTCTACCAACCTACTACCACAGGACGGTAGTACCTCCCTGGGTGTTTGCTGTCTACCAACCTACTACCACAGGACGGTAGTACCTCCCTGGGTGTTTGCTGTCTACCAACCTACTACCACAGGACGGTAGTACCTCCCTGGGTGGTTGCTGTCTACCAACCTACTACCAGGACGGTAGTACCTCCCTGGGTGTTTGCTGTCTACCAACCTACTACCACAGGACGGTAGTACCTCCCTGGGTGTTTGCTGTCTACCAACCTACTACCACAGGACGGTAGTACCTCCCTGGGTGTTTGCTGTCTACCAACCTACTACCACAGGACGGTAGTACCTCCCTGGGTGGTTGCTGTCTACCAACCTACTACCACAGGACGGTAGTACCTCCCTGGGTGTTTGCTGTCTACCAACCTACTACCACAGGACTGTAGTACCTCCCTGGGTGGATGCTGTCTACCAACCTACTACCACAGGACGGTAGTACCTCCCTGGGTGGTTGCTGTCTACCAACCTACTACCACAGGACGGTAGTACCTCCCTGGGTGTTTGCTGTCTACCAACCTACTACCACAGGACGGTAGTACCTCCCTGGGTGTTTGCTGTCTACCAACCTACTACCACAGGACGGTAGTACCTCCCTGGGTGGTTGCTGTCTACCAACCTACTACCACAGGACGGTAGTACCTCCCTGGGTGTTTGCTGTCTACCAACCTACTACCACAGGACGGTAGTACCTCCCTGGGTGGATGCTGTCTACCAACCTACTACCACAGGACGGTAGTACCTCCCTGGGTGGATGCTGTCTACCAACCTACTACCAGGACGGTAGTACCTCCCTGGGTGGATGCTGTCTACCAACCTACTACCACAGGACGGTAGTACCTCCCTGGGTGGATGCTGTCTACCAACCTACTACTACTATTAATACTAATAAATATATTTATTTATATATTGACGTGATAAAGTTTGGCACAGAGCAAAAGGTTGTTTCTGTAAAGAGAAACCATACCAATGGCGGGATTTAAACCCGCGGTCAGAGAGTCTCAAAACTCCAGACCGTCGCGTTAGCCACTGGGCCATCTATCTTTAATAAGATTCGTCCAACTAGGTATATTTCTACACCATAGGAAGGTTAGCACAGGCTCCTCTGTGACCACAAATGCAAGTTTTTAACGCGACGGTCTGGAGTTTTGAGACTCTCTGACCGCGGGTTCAAATCCCGCCCGTGGTATGGTTTGTTTGCAATCGTGTCATTGCGATCTCGTGAGTACTGTAAAGAGAGTTATACACTGTACCGTTTCCCTTCAGTGAGTTGTTACAATAGTGTCGTTTCGATTTCGCGTGTCTAACCTGAAGTCAAATGCATACCTTAAGGTAATTATCCTTTTTCGTTCCCAGCAGGAGTTTCTGATGTAGTCAGACACATAATGCAAAGTAAGTATTAATTTCAGAAGATGGTTCGCTCTGAATATAGTTTTATCAGGTTTTGATGAAGCGAAACCTTTCGATTACTTTTCATTTCACCCATAACTAAATATTAGATACATTAATGCACACAATATCTATGAAAGGGCCTTAATACAGACGCTTGGAGCATCTATATTGGATACGTTTGGGTCCTGGGACCACGGTCACTCCAAATGATGTTCAAAGCGTATGCAGCTGTGTCCATTCCATCCAGACCCAGAACTCTCAAAGACGAAATAAACTTAGTGTTGCCAGACACAGCAAAATGGCTACACAGTCTGCAAAACGCTTAACTGCCATAGCAGCTGCCTGACTAAAAGTTGTCTGATATTATTTCGTGTTATAAAGAAGGCCACTGTATTTCCACCACGGTTATTTGCGTCAGAGTGAAAATTTAATTCTGTCATAACTTTCACTAAATGCAAAAGTTTAATTGCAGCCGGAAGTAGAAAATTCTTTTCCGAGCTTGTGCAACATACTGTGACGCTTCTATCATTGTTTAGAAATGGGTTACGTTTCTAATTCTAGCATGTGGAGCGCTATTAATTACGAAACTCAGTTCATAACACTAAATTTTTTCTTTGATATATCCAGGAAAATGACGATGTGTCTTTGACAATCTTGCCTTGGCTTTTTTGTTTAATAATTTGTATATTATTATTATTACTATTATTATTATTATTATTATTATTATTATTATTATTATTATTATTATTATTATTATTATTATTATTATTATTATTATTATTATTATTATTGTTATAATCATGGGAGAATGCTAACCTTATTAGGACCATACAGCGCCTAGGGAATGGGCTGCAATCAGGGTTCATCAGAAGAAGGGATAGCTAACTTCAGTTCCTTGGATCATGAGCCTTTCAGAAACATCAACGGCACATTTTTTATTTGAGAGAGACGCAAATAAGCAGATGTTTACCCCTTCAGAAGATCACGAATCTAACAATGTATGAGACCGGAACGTGATTTGCAATTTTTTAATTTCTGGAAACTCGTTCGTGGTTGCAATAACATATATACGTCTCGTGGAGGCTAGTACACCAAACGGAGAGTAAAATGAAATTAGCTCTGAGGCACCCACATCATCGTATGCCCTCGGATCACGGTAAAACACCTAGCTCTGTTGAGTGCATGATCTTTGTAGAATTGGGTGGTCCCGTGGGTTAAAGCATTATGAATTTTCTTTCGCTATGAAGCTGGCTAAACCGACACGGGTTCTAGTCCTCGGCTAGTCGCAGTGTTGTTATATATATATATATATATATATATATATATATATATATATATATATATATATATATATATATATATATATATATATATATATATATATATATATATATATATATATATATATATATATATATATATATATATATATATAAGACTTTTCAAGTCATGGGACTTAATTCACTCCAGTGATAGACATATCTCTTCATATACCAGACATACCAGACGCCACATTATTTATATCTTAAGGGAGTTTGCTCATCTAGCTTGCTAACACTGATCTACGTCCTGTGTTTCATGTACTCTGTGCATTATTGCAGTGAACAAGATCACTAAATCTAAACCTTCACTTTTGGAATTAACTGCTCTATGTCTACGACAATGTTTTTGTTTTAATGGGAGTATTTCTCTGACTATGTGGAATATACTGATATATATATATACACCAGATGTATATATCTCAGTATATTCCACCACAATATACTGTTATCACCAATTTTTAACGGCTGGGGTATATTCGACACACAGCTTTAATAATGTTCGTGTGTTCGAGAAGACTTCATCCTAACATACCAACTCTGAATTTACTTGACTGAAATTGCATTTTATCCTCTACAATATATATATATATAAAACGACTTAAAAAATTCTTTCAGAACTTTTCTTTCGAGTGATTGGAAAAAATACTTTATTCCACTTGAAAATATTAGGTTCGTGGGGAAATAGTGTCTAGGAAACCTTCCCTCCTCGCCTCTAACTTTACTGTTATTGCTTGTCATTTCAAGAAAGTTTATATAATTTCCTGAGTAATAACTCGGAGGTTAAGTGTGAGAGTTTGGGATTTGTTTTATCTGCGTGCGCGCGTGTGAGTGTGTGTGTGTGTGTGTGTGTGTGTGTGTGTGTGTGTGTGTGTGTGTGTGTGTGTGTGTGTGTGTGTGTGTGTGTGTGTGTGTGTGTGTGTGTGTGCGTGTGTGTGATAGAGAGTAAGTGTATGTGTCCGAGAGAGAGCCTCGATCACTAGCAGCCAACAATACCCACAACCCAGCAAACCACCCCGACGGGATCACCAAGTATCCTTGGAAGAATGGCAAGCTCTTAGCATGGGACTATAACTTTGTGTCCACACTGGCTGACACCTATATCCATCACAGTGTCGGGCGACAGGGAGGAGCTGCTGACCACAGGGAGGAGTACAAGATCAGCAAGTGTAGGGACATAAGCCCACAGTATCAATTTGTCTCAGTGGGATTAGAGACCTTGGGATCAGGGGGAAAACATGCCACACGTTTCCTTAAAAACTGGGCTCCAGACTCACCGACACCACCAGGGATCCAAGGGCAGCCATTTAGATGTTCCAGCGCCTCAGCGTGGCCATCCAGAGGGGAAATGCATGCTGCATACTGGGCTCGCGTCCGGCTTCGGAGGAGCTGGTAGAGATTCATAACCTTTGATATATTGTACCAATGCACTCAAGTTTGTGTTTTCTATCAATGTATTCAGTATATTAATAAAGTACATATATAATATAAATTATAGGGGGTGGTAGGAGAAGAAAATATTCAAAAAGCTCCGGGGAGAACCTTCAGTTTTCCCTGAGGTACGTTTATTGTCTTCTCTGAGGATAAGGGTCCCCAGTAGAGTTCTAGGGGTGGTACCTCCCTGTATATATTTATACATATATATATATATATATATATATATATATATATATATATATATATATATATATTATTGTAACCACGAACGAGTGGTATTGATCAATAACAACACTGCGCTAGCCAAGGATTCGAATCCTTGGCTAGCGCAGTGTTGTTAATGATCAATACCACTCGTTCGTGGTTACAATAATATATAAATACTGCTCGTGAGGCTAGTAAACCAAACAGGGATGAGAATGAAATTAACTTAGAAGCTCCCACACCTCCGTATGCCCTCGGATGGTGGCCCAACAGCTAGCTGTGTGCTGGCTGCGCCATTCTTGTAAGGTTGGGTGGTTTAAAGAGTCATGTGGTTCTCGCTTGCCATGAGGCAGGCCAGTACAACATGGGTTCGAATCCTTAGCTAGCGCAGTGTTGTTGTTGATATATATATATATATATATATATATATATATATATATATATATATATATATATATATATATATATATATATATATATATATATATATATTTATATATATATGTCTTTCAGCAATAATGTTCACATACGCAGAGAAAATAATTTAAATTAAAGAATCAATGAATTCTCTATATAGGTAGGATCAAGAGCCTTTAAATACGAGGAATACGCCACTACAAAGCTCAGAGTTAGAGCAATAACACCAACGCAAATTTTGAACAAAAAGTGAAGGTAAATATCATTGAACAAATTGGAAGCACAATGAAATTTACTTGGAATTGTGTTCCAGAATATATTTCCTATCTAAACTTTTTCACAGCATTTCAGGGAAAAAAAACCCAAAGGTTTTTATCAATTCGAGTAGAGTATGAAATTTTGCTCTTGTGCATTCGATGTTAGGGAGAATATAGCTGGTTTTGTTTCAGGAATTTAAAGCTTTATGTGAGAACGTCAATAAAAAAAATTCCCTTGAAAAAAACACTAATTGTGAATATATTATAAATAAATATATTAATATTAGTAATAATAATAATAATAACTTTATGTGAAAGCTTTAGGATATTAATTTTTTTTTTCAAAATAATAATTATGTATATATTATCAATAAAAATATTAATATTCATAAAAATATTAAAAGAATTCTTATTAATATTAATGTAATAATAATAATTAGTTTAATGTTGAAGTAGGTCGTGCCCTCAAGAATTAGGCTGCCGAAGAATTCCCTAAGTATTAAGATCCCAAGAAGTTGCAGTGTCTGACAGGTTTGTAGATGAATAGTTCAGAGAACCTGACATGTTGATAAATTAGACATTCATCGACTCAAGGTTGAGGGACTGATTACCTCATTCTCCTCCTGTTCTTCAAGATTCTCCTTTGTATGGACTGATGAAGCCACTGTGTGGCGAAACGTTTCTCAATAAAGATACCCAAGAGTTGCACATGTGTCTAATTTATCAACATGTCGGTTCT
>NC_091346.1:18098067-18123067 GCF_038502225.1 Cherax quadricarinatus
TCCACAAGATATATTCTACACAATTCGACAAAATATTCCTAGTTGTTTATAGAATATACCCAAAATTCATGTGAAAAATATACCACCAATGTTGCAATAGGCTATAATTTCCACAAATCTACGATTACAAATAGGCTGTCATTTTTTTTTTAAATTCGTCTCCGCTACGATTATTACTACATATGGGTGAAGCGCTAAATCCATGTGGGTCTAGACACAGAAAGGTATGGTGAAGGCTCAATCCTCTGTTTCCATATCACGAAGATAAAATCCTTATTCTCGTAGGTGGAAGGGACAGCAACCGGAGAAGTGGATAAAAAATAAAAGCAACGTTTCGATCAATGAGAAGGGTAGAAAAGTCGTTACAGAATCTAAGAACTGTAGCTTGTTTAGGTTAGGTAAGGTTCTCAGGAAACAGAACAAATATTAGTCAGATTCTATTTGATGATTTCATAAATGATGGTCAGATTTAAGTATCACTTACATTTGTTTTTGTCCAGTCGCCTGCAGAGTAGTGTTGCCACTATTCCTTGTTACATAACAGATCTTAAATTGAATGTAAGAAGGGCGAAGAAAGTTCTTAGGGAGAAAGATATAACAAGGCAATTGAAGATGCAAGCTGCCAGTTGACGTATTGTCTCTGTATTCTATGGACGTGAAGTGTATTAACGATGTTCTTCAGTACGTAAGAACTTAAGAACATAAGAATGATAGAACACTGCAGCAAGCCTACTGACCCATGCGAGGCAGGTCCAGTTCTTCTTAAGCCAATGCTTTAACCTAGTTAGGTCAAGTCACATTCATTTAAGGAAGGAGCACGGCATCTGACCTATTAGCACAAGCTAGTCAGGTCTAACTCACACCCACCCACACCCACTCATGTATTTATCCAACCTATTTTTAAAACTACATAACGTCTTAGCTTCTATGACGGTACTCGGGAGTTTGCTCCCCTCATCCACAACTCTATTACCAAACCAGTGCTTTCCTACATCCTTCTTGAATCTGATTTTTTTTATTAAGGGTAAAGCTGTGGTTTCTGTGACAACGGCTACACGAGGCTGTGTTAACTGTCTGGAGAGTTTCTGAATTTGTGGTGAATTTGTCATTAAGAAGCAACAGAGAATTGTTACACATTTTGTCAGGAAACCTTTCCTATGCATACATTAGAGTGAACGTTGGAGGCTCCCCATAAAGTCTGTTCTGTTTGTGTTTAAAGAATTAAGGCATTGTATTGTAGCAGGTTCGCCGGTCTTGTCCCGGTCCGGGTCTTTTCCAGATGGTGACCTGGCGGAATTAAGGCAGTTTCAGTCTTCCACTGACCTGGA
Organism: Cherax quadricarinatus; assembly: GCF_038502225.1. Classification (NCBI taxonomy): domain Eukaryota; kingdom Metazoa; phylum Arthropoda; class Malacostraca; order Decapoda; family Parastacidae; genus Cherax; species Cherax quadricarinatus. The sequence goes on from NC_091346.1 coordinate 18,099,396, forward strand.
GGGGAACCAAAAGAATCAGTGACTACTACTACTACTACTACTGTTACTACTACTACTACTACTACTACTACTACTTTTCCGCCTATAATGTACAAGGATACAACACAACAAATACAGAAGTGATTTTGAATCCAAACCTTCCATCTGCCTTACGATTATAGTACCCAGATTATAGTACCAAACAGTTCTCTCATGGAAAGAAACATAATTGAATCTTCCGTCCTGAAACATGAAAGGAATACAGTATACAACTCAAATTATGGGTTATACAAGCTCGACAGTTATTTAGTAGAGTCCTTTGTGCACAATCTTAAACAACAATGCTAAACAAAATCACAGGATTGTTCATTATGCCAGGTGGGTTGATGGAGTGTTAACGCCCGTCCAGTGTCTACGTGCCAAACCTTCACACCACGTCAGTTTTGAAGGTTATATAACGCCTGTAGCTGTTAATGTACCATACGGTGACAAGCACACAAGAAAACGTAAGGAAAGATTAAAGGGTATTAGTAGAATTTAGATCATATAAATATTATCGGATAGGCATAGAAGTCCCCATGTATGGCATATTAACTGCCACTGAGAAAATAGTAAACAATATGTAGGAAGAGATACTTCTGAGTACATCAGAAGAACATTCGAGTACCACAGAGCAGGACATTTAAACGGTCACATAGAATAATAACTATCCATGTCTACAGTATCTAACGAGAAACTTATTTTCTCAAACCATATGACCTGTTATAAACGATTAGAAAAAGCTTGGGGCTGGCTTTTTGTATCTTATAATTTCCTACTTGACATCTTAGAAACCCTCCTACCCCATATGGGTAGTGGGGGTATGATGGTAGGGTGGGGTTGGCACCAACCACTAACCCAGTCTAAGGGTAACCGTGGACGGTGACACCTACGCTACTCTGAGACCTCTCTCCCTGCTTTGGTTGCTCCCTTGCAACATTGCACAGCTCCTGATGACGCACTGAGAAGTGTGAAAGTATACTTGAGCTAAAGATTTCCACCCTCCCCCCCGTGGCTTGTCCTGCATAGTTAAGATCGCCCGTCCGCGATTGATTGCATCACTTATGGTATATTTGGACTTAGCACCTCATATATATGCAAAATAAGTCAAAGTAACTGAAGCTTCTTATAAACATATTCACTCTTTTAAAGCCTGTGATATAAGAACACTATAAGAACATAAGAGCGGAGGACCACTGCAGCAGGCCTACTGGTCCGAACTAGGTACACAATTCTCTAAACCAACCATTCTCACCCACCCACGTGTCCAACCTTTTCTCAAACTTGTTTTCACGTATTTCACCTGGTACCGCAACCAGATTCTCTAAGTTATCCCACGAATTTCATGCCTCATCCGATTCAAGATAAAGATTTTAGTCTTCATTAGCGTCTGCGAGGTTCCCTGCGCCTGAATTACCGTGATAACTGACCTGTTTGTCATGGCCAGCACGTCCTGGCTTCCCAGGATCTTTGGAGGAGTTGGTGCACGCAAAACCCTGTGTATTTTCTCAATCCAACCACAGAGAGTAACTATATTTTTTGACCTTACAAAGACGTATTTTCCTGGTTGAGAATCGTTACCGTACCTCAGTTCATTTACAGGAAATAAGCTGATATCCTATCTCAGATCATTTACAGGTTGAGAGTTGTTATCTTACTCCAGTTCAGTTACAAGCTACAGCAGTTATCCTACCAAAGCTGTTTTATGCTTTATTTCATTAAAGAGTAAGATGTATTACTACGCCAGGTCGTTTACAGGCTAAGATCTGTTAATCTGTCTCATTTCATTTACATTTTAGGAGCTGTTCTTTTACCTTAACATATTTCGAAGGCAAGCCCTATTATATGCTGCGATCATACTTCTAGTACTCCACTCACATCACTCAGTATTTATTTACTGCTGAGAGAATAGGGAGTAGAATATATATATATATATATATATATATATATATATATATATATATATATATATATATATATATATATATATATATATATATATATAGTATATATATATATATATATATATTATAACAACGAACGAGTGGTATTTAATCAATAACACTGAGACTAGCCGAGGACTGGAAACTGTTGTTTTGGCCCGCCTCATGCTGAGCGAAAATCACGACCCAAGAGCTGATTTTCATTATGATTTTATATCCTCGGATCCCACCTAGCTCTGCATGCTGAGCCTGAAGCGTCCACACGACGCTCTAACCCACAGGACCACCCTATCCTACAAAGATCACGCACCCAGCAGAGCTAGATGTTTCATTGTGATCTGAGGCACCCACACCATCGTATATCCTCGGATCTCGGTAAAACACCTAGCTCTGCTGAGTGCGTGATCTTTGTAGGATTGGGTGGTCCTGTGGGTTAGAGCGTCGTGTGACTTTCGTTCAGCATGAGGAGGGCCAAAACAACAGAGGTTCGAGTCCTCGGCTAGTCGCAGTGTTGATATGTACATACATACATCTATATATATATATATATATATATATATATATATATATATATATATATATATATATATATATATATATATATAGAGAGAGAGAGAGAGAGAGAGAGAGAGAGAGAGAGAAAGGAAAAAAAAATGTTTTGGATCAACCCGGCACTCAGGTCTCTGAGCAAGCTTCAGAGTTGATTATACATGCTAGTACGTTCTGCAGCTCCACTGATCAGGAATTGGACAATAACTTTCATATAATTGTACTGCTGTACCGGGGGACATATTAATACAATTGAGCTTTGATTAGATATATAAATGCAAGAAATACGCATAATTTACAATTTGCCTAGACTAAAGTTTTTGAAAAGCATTTGAACGTATGTATGAGAGTAAAGGACATGACTGAGAGTAAAGAGTTATTTTGAACATTGTGTCCTGGTCTCCTAGCAGCATTTTCAAGCAAGATTATTTTAAGGTGTCCTAGTCTCCTAGCAGCATTTTCAAGCAAGATTATTTTAAGGTGTCCTGGTCTCCTAGCAGAATTTTCAAGCAAGATTATTTTAAGGTGTCCTGGTCTCCTAGCAGCATTTTCAAGCAAGATTATTTTAAGGTGTCCTGGTCTCCTAGCAGAATTTTCAAGCAAGATTATTTTAAGGTGTCCTGGTCTCCTAGCAGCATTTTCAAGCAAGATTATTTTAAGGTGTCCTAGTCTCCTAGCAGCATTTTCAAGCAAGATTATTTTAAGGTGTCCTAGTCTCCTAGCAGCATTTTCAAGCAAGATTATTTTAAGGTGTCCTGGTCTCCTAGCAGCATTTTCAAGCAAGATTATTTTAAGGTGTCCTGGTCTCCTAGCAGAATTTTCAAGCAAGATTATTTTAAGGTGTCCTGGTCTCCTAGCAGAATTTTCAAGCAAGATTATTTTAAGGTGTTCTAGTCTCCCAGCAGCATTTTCAAGCAAGATTATTTTAAGGTGTCCTGGTCTCCTAGCAGTATTTTCAAGCAAGATTATTTTAAGGTGTCCTAGTCTCCCAGCAGCATTTTCAAGCAAGATTATTTTAAGGTGTCCTGGTCTCCTAGCAGTAGTATTTTCAAGCAAGATTATTTTAAGGTGTCCTAGTCTCCCAGCAGCATTTTCAAGCAAGATTATTTTAAGGTGTCCTGGTCTCCTAGCAGAATTTTCAAACAAGATTATTTTAAGGTGTCCTGGTCTCCCAGCAGCATTTTCAAGCAAGATTATTTTAAGGTGTCCTAGTCTCCCAGCAGTATTTTCAAGCAAGATTATTTTAAGGTGTCCTAGTCTCCCAGCAGCATTTTCAAGCAAGATTATTTTAAGGTGTCCTGGTCTCCTAGCAGAATTTTCAAACAAGATTATTTTAAGGTGTCCTGGTCTCCCAGCAGCATTTTCAAGCAAGATTATTTTAAGGTGTCCTAGTCTCCCAGCAGTATTTTCAAGCAAGATTATTTTAAGGTGTCCTAGTCTCCCAGCAGTATTTTCAAGCAAGATTATTTTAAGGTGTCCTAGTCTCCCAGCAGTATTTTCAAGCAAGATTATTTTAAGGTGTCCTAGTCTCCCAGCAGTATTTTCAAGCAAGATTATTTTAAGGTAAGCATCACAGATTACCAACTAACCAGTGTTATAACTCATACCGTGAACAACATATATAACACTCTCCCCACAAACTAATGATTACAACACTCTCCTCCCACCAACTAACAATTAAAACTCTCTCCCCATCAACTAACAATTAGAACTCTCTCCCCCACAAACTAACAATTAAAACTCTCCCCCCACCAACTAACAAGTAAAACTCTCTCCCTCCACAACTAACAATTAAAACTCTCTCCCCACCTACTGACAATTAAAACTCTCTCCCCCACCAACTAACAATGAAAACTCTCCCCCCACCAACTAACAAGTAAAACTCCCTCCACAACTAACAATTAAAACTCTCTCCCCCTCCTACTGACAATTAAAACTCTCTCCCCCACCAACTAACAATTAAAACTCTTCCCCACCAACTAACAAGTAAAACTCTCTCCCTCCACAACTAACAATTAAAACTCTCTCCCCCACCTACTGACAATTAAAACTCTCTCCCCCACCAACTAACAATTAAAACTCTCCCCCACCAACTAACAAGTAAAACTCTCTCCCTCCACAACTAACAATTAAAACTCTCCCCCACCAACTAACAATTAAAACTCTCCCCCCACCAACTAACAATTAAAACTCTCTCCCCCCACCAACTAACAATTAAAACTCTCTCCCCCACAACTAACAATTAAAACTCTCTCCCCCACCAACTAACAATTAAAACTCTCTCCCCCCACCAACTAACAATTAAAACTCTCTCCCCCACAACTAACAATTAAAACTCTCTCCCCCACCAACTAACAATTAAAACTCTCTCCCCCCACCAACTAACAATTAAAACTCTCTCCCCCACAACTAACAATTAAAACTCTCTCCTCCACCAACTAACAATTAAAACTCTCTCCCCCACAACTAACAATTAAAACTCTCTCCCCCACCAACTAACAATTAAAACTCTCTCCCCCCACCAACTAACAATTAAAACTCTCTCCCCCACAACTAACAATTAAAACTCTCTCCCCACACCAACTAACACTAAAAACTCTCCTACCGCTAACTAACAATTAACTTCACTGACTAATAAACAATTAAACAAACTTCTATCGATGAATAATTAAACACCTACTCACCAATGAATAATGTAACAGTCACCCACAGTAGAAGAATAACACGAATGAACACGTAAACACACTCCCCCACCAAGACACAATTAAAAACTATGATTAGATAACAAATAATTTCACACACAAAAGAAAGATCTTTAAAAAAAAAGAAACGAGAATTTATTGGCTAACACTATTTTACTTGAAAGGGAAATAATGTTCAACCTTCAAAAAAACTTAGTGTAGTTAATAATTAAGTCTGCACAAATAGAGAAATTGGTAGCAGGTTCTTCCCCGGGTGATTAGCTGAGTTTAAATTCTGTCCACGGCACGAGGCTTATCTCGAATTTTAAGTGTACAAATATTTCAGGATTCTTTAATCCCAGTAATGGCAGTTAAAGTTCTCTCGTTGTATGTTCACTGAGAGATACACATTTCTCATTTTAGAATAGTGCATAGACAATATATATATATATATATATATATATATATATATATATATATATATATATATATATATATATATATATATATATATATATATATATACATATATATATATATATATATATATATATATATATATATATATATATATATATATATATATATATATATATATATATATATATATATACATACATATATATATATATATATATATATATATATATATATATATATATATATATATATATATATATATATATACATATATATATATATATATATATATATATATATATATATATATATATATATATATATATATATATATATATATATATATATATATATATATATATATATATATACATACATATATATATATATATATATATATATATATATATATATATATATATATATATATATGTGTGTGTGTGTGTGTGTGTGTGTGTGTGTGTGTGTGTGTGTGTACTCACCTAATTGTGGTTGCAGGGGTCGAAACTCAGCTCCTGGCCCCGCCTCTTCACTGATTGGTAATAGGGCCTCTCTCTCTCTGCTTCCTGAGCTTTATCATACCTCTTCTTAAAACTATGTATGGTTCCTGCCTCAACTACTTCACTTGCCAGGCTATTCCACTTCCTGACGACTCTATGACTGAAGAAATACTTCCTAACGTCCATGTGACTCGTCTGAGTCTTCAGCTTCCAGTTGTGACCCCTTGTTCCTGTGTCCCCTCTCTGGAACATCCTATCTCTGTCCACCTTATCTATTCCCCGCAGTATCTTGTATGTCGCTATCATGTCTCCCCTGACCCTTCTGTCCTCCAGTGTCGTCAGTCCGATTTCCCTCAACCTTTCCTCGTACGACATTCCCCTGAGCTCTGGGACTAGCCTTGTTGCAAACCTTTGTACTTTCTCTAACTTCTTGACGTGCTTGACCAGGTGTGGGTTCCAGACTGGTGCTACATACTCCAGTATGGGCCTAACATACACAGTGTGCAGTGTCTTGAACGATTCCTTATTTAGGTATCGGAACGCTATTCTCAGGTTTGCCAGGCGCTCGTATGCTGCAGCAGTTATTTGGTTGATGTGTGCCTCTGGTGACGTGCTCGGTGTTCTGGTCACCCCGAGGTCTTTCTCCCTGAGTGAGGTCTGTAGTCTGTCCACCTAGCCTATACTCTGTCTGCGGTCTTCTTTGCCCCTCCAAAATCTTCATGACTTTGCATTTGGCAGGATTGAATTCGAGAACCCAGTTTCTGGACCACATGTCTAGCCTGTCCAGGTCTCTTTGCAGTCGTGCCTCATCCTCATCTGATTTAATTCTCCTCATTAACTTCACATCATCTGCGAATAAGGACGCTTCAGAGTCTATTCCTTCCATCATGTCGTTCGCATATATCAAAAATAGCACTGTCCCTAGAACTGACCCCTGTGGGACCTCGCTCGTCACAGGCGCCCACTGTGATACCTCTTCACGTACCATGGCTCGTTGCTGCCTCCCTGTCAGGTATTCCCTGATCCACTGCAGTGCCCTCCCTGTTACATGCGCCTGATCCTCCAGCTTCTGCACTAATCTCTTGTGGGGAACTGTGTCAAAGGCCTTCCTGCAGTCTAGGAAAACGCAATCAACCCACCCCTCTCTCTCGTTTCTTACTTCTGTTACCTTGTCATAAAACTCCAGGAGGTTTGTGATACAAGATTTGCCTTCCATGAACCCATGCTGGTTTTCATTTATAATCTTGTTCCGTTCCAGGTGTTCGACCACTCTCCTCCTGATAATCTTCTCCATGACTTTGCACACAATACATGTCAGAGAGACAGGTCTGTAGTTTAGTGCCTCGTTTCTGTTTCCTTTCTTAAATATGGGGACTACATTTGCTGTCTTCCATTTCTCAGGTAGTTGCCCAGTTTCAAGGGATGTGTTGAAGATTGTGGTTAGAGGCACGCACAGCATCTCTGCTCCTTCTCTAAGGACCCATGTGGAGATGTTGTCCGGTCCCATCGCCTTTGAGGTATCAAGGTCACTTAGCAGCTTCTTCACCTCCTCCTCGGTTGTTCGTATGTCATCCAACACTTGGTGGTATATTCCCTCTTGATGTTCCCTTCTGTACTGACTTCCCACAGCCCTTCCTGTCTCTACTGTAAAAACTTCCTTAAATCTCCTGTTTAGCTCCTCACATACCTCTTGGTCATTTCTTGTGAGTTCTCCCCCTTCTGTCCTTAATCTGGTCACCTGGTCTTTGACTGTTGTCTTCCTCCTGATGTGGCTATACAACAGTCTCGGGTCAGTCTTGATTTTCGATGCTATGTCATTATCATACTGTCGCTGGGCCTCCCTCCTTACCTGTGCGTACTCGTTCCTGGCTCTGCGACTGATCTCCCTATTTTCGTGTGTTCTCTGCCTTCTGTACTTTTTCCATTCTCCATTGCACTTTGTTTTTGCCTCCTTACACCGTCGGGTAAACCAGGGGCTCGTTCTGGTCTTCCCGTTGTTTCTGTTGCCCTTGGGAATAAACCTTTCCTCTGCCTCCTTGCATTTTGTTGTTACATATTCCATCATTTCATTTACTGGCTTTCCTGCCAGTTCTCTGTCCCACGGGACCTCCTGCGTGTGTGTGTGTGTGTGTGTGTGTGTGTTTATATATTCACATAAACGTAGGTGTGGTAAGAAGAGGAAGAGGAGGAGGAGGAGGAGGAGGAGGAGGAAGAGGAGGAGGAGGAGGAGGAGGAGGAGGAGGAGGAGGAGGAGGAGGAGGAGGTGAAAGGTTGTTCATGAATAAGGGTTGAAACTAAGCAATTTCCTGAAGATAATTGAAGACGGGCCCCCTACGACTGTGGACCACTGGACCGCCCTGGTTTACGAGGGTGTGAAGCAATGAAGGAAAAGAGGAAGCAGGAGAAATGGGAAGTAGGGGAAAATGATAGAAATTAAACATGAGTTGAAAGGGGGAAAGGTGTAAAAAGATTAAAGAAGAAAGAAGAGTTGAGAAGCACTCGCAACAACCGATAAAAAAGAGAAAATTGAATAAGAAATGCAAAGGGCAGGGAATAAATAGAGGGATGATGTAGATTACGTTTATAAACTTTCTGTGCTTCTGTTGTTATGAGTTCCGAGAAATATATCTCCCAGTATCCCCTTAACTCACCCCTCTGCTTTATTGATCCGAGAAAGATATCGCCAGTATCCCGTAACCATCCCCTGTCTACGTCAGTGATCCGAGAAAGGTATCCTCCAGTATCCCTTAACTCCTCTCTAAGTCAATGATCCGAGAGAGGCATCCCTCAGTATCCCCTTATCTCCTCCATCTCAGTGATCCGAGAAAGGTGTCCCCAGTTTCTCCTTAACTCCCCCTCGTCAATGATCCGAGAGAGGTATCCCACAGTATCCCATAACCATCCCCCTCTACCACAATGCCCCGTGAAAGGTATCCTCCAATATCTCACAATCCCAGCCGCTGAATTAATCGAGAAGAGGCAACATTTGCTTGTCTTGTGATGTAAACAAAGCGGATTACTTATACAGAATATTAAAAAGCGAGAAGGCAGCGGATCCCTGTTAAATACGAAAGAGATTGACACGAGAGAATTGAGATGATAATTAAGAACTCATCTCAAGAGGAAATATATGAGAGTGAATTGGGTGGTATTATGGAAGTATAAACATACACTGATACATACATACATACATATATAGATACATGCATGCATACTGATATGCGTACATACATACATTCATGCATATTTACATATATATATATATATATATATATATATATATATATATATACATATATATATATATATATATATATATATATACATATATATATATATATATATATATATATATATATATATATATATATATATATATATATATATATATATATATATATATATATATATATATATATATATATATATATATATATATATATATATATATATGTATATATATATATATATATATATATATATATATATATATATATATATATATATATATATATATATATATACATGTGCCGAATATGTAAAACTGGTCAATTAGCAAGAACTCATTTAAAATTAAGTCCTTTCTAAAAAAATTTCTTATACCTTTAAAGATAGATTTTTTTCATTAATGTTAATGTAAAAATTTATAATTTTGCTCCAAAAGAATCTTAGAAAACTTACCTAACTTTATTATAACAAGAACAATTTATTTTAGCCTAACCCAACTAAATATATTTTAGATTTGTTTACAATAATTTAATACTAAACAAACACAGTGAAGTATATTTTTTTCGTTAGGTTCAGAATGATTTTGGCGAAATTACTGCATACACAAATTTTCGCTTGTCCTATATGGCAAGATGAGCGTTGCTATTTAAGCCAAGATCGCAAGTTCTGCCTATTCGGCACGACATATATATATATATATATATATATATATATATATATATATATATATATATATATATATATATATATATATATATATATATATATACGAAAAACGTCAATAATCTATAAATCTTTCTCTTTACCAATCTGTGTGTGTGTGTGTGTGTGTGTGTGTGTGTGTTAGTGTGTGTGTGCGTGTGTGTACGCACACACGCTAACGCAAACACACTCACACATGACGACATGACGGAAGGAATAGACTCTGAGGTGTCCCTGTTTGCAGATGATGTGAAGTTGATGAGAAGAATTCACTCGATTGAAGACCAGGCAGAACTACAAAGGGATCTGGACAGGCTGCACACCTGGTCCAGCAATTGGCTCCTGGAGTTCAATCCCACCAAGTGCAAAGTCATGAAGATTGGGGAAGGGCAAAGAAGACCGCAGACGGAGTACAGTCTAGGGGGCCAGAGACTACAAACCTCACTTAAGGAAAAAGATCTTGGGGTGAGTATAACACCAGGCATATCTCCTGAAGCGCACATCAACCAAATAACTGCTGCAGCATATGGGCGCCTAGCAAACCTCAGAACAGCATTCCGACATCTTAATAAGGAGTCATTCAGGACCCTGTACACCGTGTACGTTAGGCCCATATTGGAGTATGCGGCACCAGTTTGGAACCCACACCTAGCCAAGCACGTAAAGAAACTAGAGAAAGTGCAAAGGTTTGCAACAAGACTAGTCCCAGAGCTAAGAGGTATGTCCTACGAGGAGAGGTTAAGGGAAATCAACCTGACGACACTGGAGGACAGGAGAGATAGGGGGGACATGATAACGACATACAAAATAATGAGAGGAATTGACAAGGTGGACAAAGACAGGATGTTCCAGAGATTGGACGCAGTAACAAGGGGACACAGTTGGAAGTTGAAGACGCAGATGAATCACAGGGATGTTAGGAAGTATTTCTTCAGCCACAGAGTAGTCAGTAAGTAGAATAGTTTGGGAAGCGATGTAGTGGAGGCAGGATCCATACATAGCTTTAAGCAGAGGTACGATAAAGCTCACGGCTCAGGGAGAGTGACCTAGTAGCGATCAGTGAAGAGGCGGGGCCAGGAGCTCGGACTCGACCCCCGCAACCTCAACTAGGCGAGTACAACTAGGTGAGTACACACACACACACACACACACACACACACACACACACACACACACACACACCCACACACACACACACACACACACACACACACACACATACACACACACACACACACACACACACACACACACACACACACACACACACACACACACACACACACACACACACACACACACACACACACACACACACACACACACACACACACACACACACACACACACACACTCCACCCGCGACATTCCCAACGCAACTGAGCAACCTATACTACAACCCACTCACTGTTCCCTCTGCCACCAATCCCCATATCACAAACCTCACCCCAACAGCTGTCCCTTATGGGCATTCTGACCCCACCCCCATCAACACAAACCCCACCTACACCACAGCCCCATATAGGCCCCCACCAAGGCTCTCGCTCCCCCAACCCCAATATTCTTGCATGACCACAATGATAGAAAAGAAACTAAAGGTTTGGTACACAAACGCGGATGGAATAATGAATAAACATGAGGAGTGGAATGAAAGAATCAGTGAAAAATCCCCAGACATCATAGCAGTCACAGAAACAAAACTCGCTGAGACAATAACAGACACAATCTTCCCAACAGGATATCAGATCCTGAGGAAAGATAGAAGGAGTAGAGGGGGAGGACGGGTTGCACTGCTCATAAAACACCGATGGGGATTTGAGGAAATGGAAGGCATGGACATGATTGGAGAAAGAGACTACATTGTAGGTACAATTCAGTCCGGAGAACATAAAGTAGTCATTGGAGTGATGTATAACCCACCACAGAACTGCAGGAGGCCAAGAGAGGAGTACGAAGAAAACAACAGGGTGATGGTGGACACACTGGCTGAGGTGGCAAGAAGAGCTCACTCGAGCAGAGCAAAGTTACTGGTAATGGGCGATTTCAACCACAGGGAGATCGACTGGGAAAACCTGGAGCCACATGGGGGTCCCGAAACATGGAGAGCCAAGATGATGGATGTGGTACTTGAAAACCTCATGCATCAACATGTCAGGGACACAACCAGAGAGAGAGGGGAGGATGAGCCAGCAAGACTGGATCTTGTGTTCACCCTGAGCAGTTCAGACATTGAGGACATCACTTATGAGAGGCCCCTTGGAGCTAGCGATCATGTGGTTCTGAGTTTTGACTATATAGTAGAGTTACAAGTGGAGAAGGTAACAGGAACTGAAGGGGAAAGGCCAAACTATAAAAGGGGGGACTACACAGGTATGAGAAACTTCCTGCAGGAGGTTCAGTGGGACAGAGAAATGGTAGGAAAATCAGTAAACGAGATGATGGAATATGTGGCAACAAAGTGCAAGGAGGCAGAGGAAAGTTTTGTTCCCAAGGGAAACGGAAATAATAGGAAGACCAAAACGAGTCCTTGGTTTACCCGAAGGTGTAGGGAGGCAAAAACTAAGTGCAACAGAGAATGGAAAAGGTACAGGAGGCATAGGACCCAGGAAAACAAGGAGATTAGTAGAAGAGCCAGAAACGAGTATGCACAGATAAGGAGGGAGGCCCAGCGACAGTATGAAAACGACATAGCATCGAAAGTCAAATCTGACCCGAAACTGCTGTATAGCCACATTAGGAGGAAGACAACAGTCAAGGACCAGGTGATAAGGCTGAGGAAAGAAGGTGGAGAACTCACAAGAAACGATCAAGAGGTATGTGAGGAGCTCAACACGAGATTTAAGGAAGTATTTACAGTAGAGACAGGAAGGACTCTGTGGGGACAGACCAGATGGGGACACCAGCAAGGAATACACCAACAAGTGTTGGACGACATACATACAGATGAGGAGGAGGTGAAGAAACTGCTAAGGGACATCGATACCTCAAAGGCAATGGGACCAGACAACATCTCCCCGTGGGTCCTTAGAGAGGGAGCGGATATGTTGTGCGTGCCACTTACCACAATCTTCAACACATCCCTGGAAACTGGGCAACTACCTGAGGTATGGAAGACGGCAAATGTAGTTCCCATTTTTAAAAAAGGAGACAGAAAAGAGGCACTAAACTATAGACTTGTGTCATTGACGTGTATAGTATGCAAAATTATGGAGAAGATTATCAGGAGGAGAGTGGTGGAGCACCTGGAACGGAACAGGAGTATAAATGCCAACCAGCACGGATTCACGGAAGGCAAATCCTGTGTCAGAAACCTTCTGGAGTTTTATGATAAAATAACAGAAGTAAGACAAGAGAGAGAGGGGTGGGTTGATTGCATCTTCTTGGACTGCAAGAAGGCCTTTGACACAGTTCCTCACAAGAGATTAGTGCAGAAGCTAGAGCATCAGGCGCATATAACAGGAAGGGCACTGCAATGGATCAGAGAATACCTGACAGGGAGGCAACAACGAGTCATGGTACGTAATGATGTATCACAGTGGGCACCTGTGACGAGCGGGGTCCCACAGGGGTCGGTCCTAGGACCAGTGCTATTTTTGGTATATGTGAACGACATGACGGAAGGGTTAGACTCAGAAGTGTCCCTGTTTGCAGATGATGTGAAGTTAATGAGGAGAATTAAATCTGATGAGGACCAGGCAGGACTTCAAAGAGACCTGGACAGACTGGACACCTGGTCCAGCAAATGGCTTCTCGAATTTAATCCTGCCAAATGCAAAGTCATGAAGATGGGGGAGGGGCACAGAAGACCACAGACAGAGTATAGGCTAGGTGGCCAAAGACTGCAAACCTCACTCAAGGAGAAAGATCTTTGGGTGAGTATAACACCGAGCATGTCTCCGGAAGCACACATCAATCAGATAACTGCTGCAGCATATGGGCGCCTGGCAAACCTGAGAACAGCAATCCGATACCTTAGTAAGGAATCATTCAAGACACTGTACACCGTGTATGTCAGGCCCATACTGGAGTATGCAGCACCTGTTTGGAACCCGCACTTGATAAAGCACGTCAAGAAACTAGAGAAAGTACAAAGGTTTGCGACAAGGTTAGTTCCAGAGCTAAGGGGAATGTCCTATGAGGAAAGATTAAGGGAAATCGGCCTGACCACACTGGAGGACAGGAGGGTCAGGGGAGACATGATAACGACATATAAAATACTGCGTGGAATAGACAAGGTGGACAAAGACAGGATGTTCCAGGGAGGGGACACAGGAACAAGAGGCCACAATTGGAAGTTGAAGACACAAATGAGTCAGAGAGATAGTAGGAAGTATTTCTTCAGTCATAGAGTTGTAAGGCAGTGGAATAGCCTAGAAAATGACGTAGTGGAGGCAGGAACCATACACAGTTTTAAGACGAGGTTTGATAAAGCTCATGGAGCGGGGAGAGAGAGGGCCTAGTAGCAACCGGTGAAGAGGCGGGGCCAGGAGCTAGGACTCGACCCCTGCAACCACAAATAGGTGAGTACAAATAGGTGAGTACACACATACACACACACACACATACACACACACACACACACAGACACACACACACACAGATGAATCACACACAGGCATGGAATAGCACACACATAGTTTTAAGGCGAGGTATGATAGAGCACACACACACACACACACACACACACACACACACACACACACAGACACACACACACACATACACACACACACACACACACACACACACACACACACACACACACAAACACAACACACACTCACACACACACACACACACACACACACACACACACACACACACACACACACACACACACACACACACACACACACACACACACACACACACACACACACACACACACACACACACATACACACACACACACACACACACACACACACACACACACACACACACACACACACACACACACACACACACACACACACACACACACACACACAAACACACTCACACACACACACACACACACACACACAAACACACACACACACACACACACACACACACACACACACACACACACACACACACACACACACACACACACACACACACACACACACACACACACACACACACACACACACACAAACACACACACACACACACACACACACACACACACACACACACACACACACACACACACACACACACACACACACACACACACACACACACACACACACATACACACACACACACACACCTGTTCAAAGCTTGTATCAGGTTTATGAGGCAAGCAGAGGTTTCCATTTTTGTCCCTCGCTAATGCTAATGTACTCTGATGAATTCCCTCTTTAGGCAGAATACTGGTCATTTGCCTATCAGATTTATTCTCACTGTATAGACGATGATAGATTAGCATATAGATAGATCTATTGCTTAGAGTCATCTGTCATATTCCATCTGTTTGACATTTTATCAGACTATGGTGGTTTGTTGAAAATGCTAGCGACTTAGTGCGCCAGCTCCTTCTTTCAGTATCCAACGTAATATTTCTGTGTGTTTTTAAGAAACAGGGGATTTGTAACAAAGATAAGTTAACTTGCTTAAATCTAATTCTACGTCCACCACTACTACCACCACCACCATCACCACCACCAACACCACCACCACCACCACCACCACCACCACTACTGACACTACTACTGTTAGTACTATTACTACTACTGTTACTACTATTACTACTACCATTACTACTGCTACTATTACTACTGCTACTAGTACTAGTACTACTAGTACTACTACTACTACTACTACTACTACTACTACTACTACTACTACTACTACTACTACCCCTTCCCCCGCTCCTTCCGTATTACCTTTAGACCTTCACAACTTTTCTGTCCTCAGTTGTAACTTGACAGTGGACCAGGAAAGATCGATACGTCGTCATAAGGCGCCTCTCCTAAGTGCGTGTTTTTAGTGAATAACATAAACGTACATTTGATCAGAATTTCTCTAAAAATGTCTTGTCAAAATATTGCATTCCAGAAATAGTGTTGTGTATGCAGTAAATGTTGACGAAACCGGTAATTAGCAAAGAGTAAATAAAATATAAACATCATCTAATGTTTACCGCGAATTTTTTTTAGAACTAAGATAAATTTCTCACTAAAGTTATAAATTAAGGTCATGAACATATGGGTCGCCAAGCAGATTTTCGACGGAGTTTTGAGTCGCTGCCCGAGAAATGGTTCAGAACTGCTCCCTTTACACTGAACACCCCCACGTGAACCAAAATTAAACACGAAACACCCTTCCCAGACCTGAACACGCAGCAATCTCCATTAAACCTACATCCGCAACACTCTCGGTAATGTGCAGTATGCCATATAACTGGATAAAGCGAACACGAAAGATATCTCGCAGTTTCAGCACGCTAAACTATAAATTCTGCACGCCATAAAATAATAATTTACTGTCCGTACTGAAATTTGCACGTCGTAGTCAAATGCTGCGTCGGGTACTGTAATTCTGCATGTTAAAATTTGGCCCCATATACTAAAAAAAAAAAATACTAAAATTTTGCATAGCAAAGTAAATTTACATCGGAAACTAATAAACAAAACCGTGTCTTCCGTGGGAGCAAATAAACAATTGTAAAAAATTACAAACAAACAAATTCGTGTGACTCATGGCATGCGTGCAGAGAAGAGAAGTAGGAAAATGAAGAGAGGGATGGGAGAGAAGTGAATGGATGATATGGTAAGGGAAAGAGGATGGAAAGAAGGAAGGAAAAGAGAATAGAGGCCTGGGGAAAGAATAGGGGAAATAGTAGAGAAGTGTAATGGAAAAAGAAGAGCATCATTGATATATTCAAAGGACACTCTGTAAACAAACCATACCCCCGGCCGGGATTAAACCCGCGGTCATAGAGTCTCAAAACTCCAGCCCGTCGCGTTAGCCACTAGACCAGCTAGCCACAATAAGATTCATCCAACTAGGTATATTTCTACACCATAGGAAGGTTAGCACAGGCACCACTGTGACCACTGTAATTGTAAAGGTCACACCCAGGTAAATATAAAGCCATTGGGTTTGATCCGTGGAAGATGAGAAAGGTCTTAGATCCAGGGAGCGAGGATGACTGCCTCAGAGTGTAGCTTCTTTCAGTTGTTGTTGCGGGAAGTGAGGTAATTCTAAGACCGCTGGACAGCTGGTCCAGCGGTCCTGGAATTGCCTGGCCGACACCTCGGCAGCTGCAACAAAACAAAAAACTGGGCTATCGTGACGATATATTAATTCGAACGCTGGCAGAATACTGGATCAAATTTACATCCCATCACTGAAATGGTTCTTTTGTTATTTTCGACTTTTCTCGGGCACAAGTTATCACGGTACGGGTTGTCACTGCACATGTTTTCACTACAGGTTATCCCTGAGTGCTGTGCTAGGTTAAAGTACAGCACTCTGTAAAATAATGGGCTAGTATGAGAGCTGATTGCTGTGCATAGCAGAGATTAGAATACTACTACTAGTAGTACTGCTGCTACTGCTACTACTGCTGCTACTACTACTACTACTCTTACTACTGCTACTGTAACTACTACTGCTACTAGAAATTCTACTACTATGACTATACTACCACTACTGTTGCTGCTACTACCACTACTACCTCTGCTACAAATTCTACTACTATGACTACACTACTCCTGCTGCTGCTACTACCACTACTACTACTACTATTACTAATAATAATAATAATAATAATAATAATAATAATAATAATTAAAAATAAAAATAATCATTAGCTATTATTATTATTTTTATTTCCTTATTTTTCTAACTACTACTCACTATATCTACCTATTAATCTACTCTCTGCTAATTGTCCTTCACCCTCTTGACCCATCCTCCTCCATCCTATCTACCCATTCCCACCTTTCTCTCCCTCCCTCTCACTTCCGTGCTTCACCTCCCCCGCTATCCACCTCCGTGATACCTCTGTCTTCCTCTGACCTCGGTATTAAAGTGCTGTCTTACAGTTATGTCATTGTACAGCTGTTAAGAAGCTATTTGGAAAAATGTACATTTTTTTTATGGTTTATTTTTGTCGACACGCTACAATTCATGTATTTGTGAATTTTTAATTATGAAATGAAAATTTTCTTATACACTCGGTAACTGTGTGTGTGTGTGTGTGTGTGTGTGTGTGTACTCACCTATTTGTGGTTGCAGGGTTCGAGTCATAGCTCCTGGCCCCGCCTCTTCGCTGATTGCTACTAGGTCCTCTCTCTCCCTGCCCCATGAGCTTTATCATACCTCGCCTTAAAACTATGTATGGTTCCTG
This sequence comes from Cherax quadricarinatus, assembly GCF_038502225.1. Classification (NCBI taxonomy): domain Eukaryota; kingdom Metazoa; phylum Arthropoda; class Malacostraca; order Decapoda; family Parastacidae; genus Cherax; species Cherax quadricarinatus. The sequence continues at coordinate 18,117,784 of NC_091346.1, forward strand.
CCTCCACTACGTCACTTTCTAGGCTATTCCAAGGCCTGACTACTCTATGACTGAAGAAATACTTCCTAACATCCCTTTGATTCATCTGAGTCTTCAACTTCCAATTGTGACCTCTTGTGTCTGTGTCCCATCTCTGGAACATCCCGTCTTTGTCCACCTTGTCTATTCCGCACAGTATTTTATATGTCGTTATCATGACTCCCCTGACCCTCCTGTCCTCCAGTGTCGTCAGGCCGATTTCCCTCAACCTTTCCTCATAGGACAATCCCCGTAGCTCTGGGACTAGTCTTGTTGCAAACCTTTGCACTTTCTCTAATTTCTTGATGTGCTTGACTAGGTGTGGATTCCAAACTGGTGCTGCATACTCCAGCATGGGCCTGACGTAAATGGTATACAGAGTCTTAAACGAATCCTTACTGAGGTATCGGAACGCTATCCGTAGGTTTGCCAGGCGCCCGTATGCTGCAGCAGTTATCTGATTGATGTGCGCCTCAGGAGATATGCTCGGTGTTATACTCACCCCCAGATCTTTTTCCTTGAGTGAGGTTTGCAGACTTTGGCCATCTAAACTATATTGTGTCTGCGGTCTTCTTTGCCCTTCCCCAATCTTCATGACTTTGCATTTGGCAGGGTTAAATTCAAGGAGCCAGTTGCTGGACCAGGCTTGTAGCCTGTCCAGGTCTCTTTGTAGTCCTGCCTGATCCTCATCCGATTTGATTCTTCTCAATAACTTCACATCGTCCGCAAACAAGGACACTTCTGAGTCTATCCCTTCCGTTATGTCATTCACATATACACATGTGCGTGTGTGCGTGTGTGTGTTTGTGTGTGTGTGTGTGTGTGTGTGTGTGTGTGTGTGTGTGTGTATGTGTGTGGTGTATTTACCAGCTATACAGTAATATAAACAAAAAGACTTTTTAGAAAATACAAAACATTTGCCTTAATTTCGACTAAATACTTTAATACTCTTATGTCAATCAAAATACCTTTTGTAAAAAGTAATAATTAGACGCTTTTTGTTGCATTTTAAACTCTATTCTTTTCTATTTTCAGTTAACATAAGCATACAAAATTCATAATGGATTTATAGTTGGCTGCTTATAAATAACATGTTGTAAAATGTATGTATGTACGTACATATATATATATATATATATATATATATATATATATATATATATATATATATATATATATATATATATATATATATATATATATATATATACATATATATGTATATGCAAAACAACCACTCTGAAAGAATAGAGAAATTCCAAGCGCTTTCGTGACTACTCACATTATCAAGGAACTATACATATATATATATATATATATATATATATATATATATATATATATATATATATATATATATATATATATATATATATATATATATATATATATATATATATATATATATAGTTATATATATGTATATGTATATACATATATATATATATATATATATATATATATATATATATATATATATATATATATATATATATATATATATATATATATATATATATATATATATATATATATATATATATATATACATATATATATATATATATATATATATGATGGGGTCCACCTCTGGTGTAAATTGTGGGACCCATAGCCTCGGAGAAGTGGATAAAAAGGAGTACCGTCATAGACACTACGACGTTATGTAGCTTTAAAAATAGGTTGGATAAATGCATGAGTGGGTGTGGGTGGGTGTGAGTTGGACCTGACTAGCTTGTGCTACTAGGTCGGATGCAGTGCACCTCCCTTAAGTGACGTGTCTGACCTTACTTGGTCAAGGCATTGGCTTAAGCCGGTACGAGGACTGGAGATACCTCGGTACACCAGTAGACCTGTTGCAGTGTTCCTTCTGTCTTATGTTCTTATGAGGGCAAATATTCTATTAGTGGGATGGATTTGTGAAGGACCTGCCTAGTATGGGCCAACAGGTCTGCTGCAGTGTTCCTCCTTTCTTATATTTCTTATGCTCTTATGTTCTTATGTTCTTAACACGTCGGCCGTTTCTCACCTAGGCAGGGCGACCCAAAATAAAAGAAAAAACTTTCATCATTCAACACTTTCACCATCACTCATACATAATTACCGTCTTTGCAAAGATGTTCAGATACGACAGTTTAGATAATCACTCCAAACTGCCAATATCCCAAACCCATACTTTAAAGTGCAGGCATTGTACTTCCCATTTCCAGGATTCAAGTCCGGCTAATCGTTTTTTCTGAATCCCACGAAATATTACCCTGCTCACATTGTAACAGCTCGTCAGGTCCCAAAAACCATTCGTCTCAATTCACTCCTATCTAAGACGCTCACGCACGCTTGCTGGAAGTCCAAGCCCCTCTCACACAAAACCTCCTTTACCCCTCCCCTCCTCCTTTTTGAGGACGACCCCAACCCCGCCTTCCTTTCCCTGCAGGTTTATACGCTCTCCAAGTCATTCTGCTTTGTTCCATTCTCTCTAAATGACCAAACCACCTCAACAGCCCCTCTTCAGCCCTCTGACTAATACTTTTAGTTACTCCACACCTTCTAATTTCCACACTACGAATTCCCTGCATAATATTTACACCACACATTGCCCTTAAACATGACATCTCCACTGCCTCCAACCGCCTCCTCGCTGCAGCATTTACAACCCAAGCTTCACACCCATATGAAAATGTTCGTACCACTACACTCTCGTACATTCCCTTCTTTGCCTCCGTGGATAACTTTTTTTTTGTCTCCACATATACCTCAACGAACTACTCACAATTTTTCCTTCATCATTTCTATGGTTAACCTCATCCTTCATAAACCCATCCGCTGACACGTCAACTCCCAAATATCTGAAAACATTCACTTCTACCATACTCGTTCTCTCAAATGTGATATCCAATGTTTCTTTATCTAAATCGTTTGATGCCCTCAACACCTTACTCTTATCTATGATAAATAAATAAAAAAGCTGATAATACTATATATATTAAAAGCAGGATTCCTGTTTAATTAGCCAGACAATATTGTTAATAAAATAATCTCGACAAAGTCACCGAATAAAATAACGCAGATATAATGAATTATAATAATTAATAAATTATGCATAACACTGGCACTACTCCTACCTGATAATTATGCTGCAACTAACCATTACAAATTATATATCAATTATTGTACCTACATTTGTATTATAGGTGTAAATCCGATTAATTTTCAGGTTATTATTATTGCCTGAGGACGTAACTGAGCCACGATTGATGTGTACTGAATTTATGAGAATTACTGTACGTCGAAATATATATCATCCTGTTGTGAAGCTAATTATATTTGACATTTATCTTCTGTATAAGTGCTGTAGTAGAGATGGCAAGTTCATATACATACACACACATATATATATATATATATATATATATATATATATATATATATATATATATATATATATATATATATATATATATATATATATATATATATATATATATATATATATATAAGGGAAGTACCACCTCTACGGCTGGACTGGGGACCCTCATCCTCAGAAAAGACAATAAACATACCTCAGAGAAAACTCAAGGTTCTCCCCGGAGCTGTTTGAATATTTTCTTCTCCTACCAGCCCCTACATTAGATATTCTATGTGAACATTTATTAATAAACAGAATACATACACACACACACACACACACACACACACACACACACACACACACACATATATATGCAATAAGATCACAGTAAACAGGTGATTTCAGAATATGCAAAACAACCACTCTGAAAGAATAGAGAAATTCCAAGCGCTTTCGTGACTACTCACATTATCAAGGAACTATGAAAGTAAAGCATCCAAGGAAGCTATATAAGGGTTCTGGCCAGCACCTCACTATCAGATCCCACAACGGTTAAACACCTGACGCGCGCCGACCCAACTTGGATAGGTCCTTTGCACAACTCACCCACAAACTATTACCCAAGAAAATTTAAAAATTATTTGTCCAGTGTATTATTAAATTCTTCCCAAATTCTATTAATTATAAATGTATCTAATTTATATAAACCAAAGGAAATATTCATATTATTGTCAAAACTGCTTTTTATGAAACAAGATTCAATTATATTCCTGTCGACCATGGACTTGCTTGATACTACTTTCTCAACTTTTTGAAAATCAATTGAATGGTTAAAATCTCTTACATGAATAAATAGAGCATTGGAATCTTGTCCAGTTCTAATGCTATATTTATGTTGTTTTAATCTTAGTTCGAGATTTTTACCAGTTTGACCGTAATAAACTTTATCGCAAATTTTACAAGGAATCTTATAGACACATCCATCAGCATTTTGGGGGGAATTCTTTATCAAAAGTTTATTTACTGTATCAAGATTTTTGAATACAACTTTAATATTAAAAGTCTTAAGAAGAGAAGGCATATCAACCAAGTTTTCATGGTAAGGGAGAACCAACATATTTTTAGTTGAATAAGGCTGGTTGTCTCTTTTTGGATTGTAAAAAGTATTTCTAGCAACTTTAAAAGATTTATCAATTACATTTCTTGGGTATTTTAAATCATTACCTATTTCATAAATTTTGGATATTTCCTCATCTATGAACTCAGGACTACAAATTCGTAAAGCTCTCAAAAACATTGATGAGAAAACAGGCAGTTTGACTCTATCTTGATGCGAGGAATAATAGTGGACATAGGAACAGTTATTTGTAGGTTTTCTGTAAATTTTAAATTTGAATTCATTATTACCCTTAATAATTAAAACATCTAGAAAAGGCAATGAGTTATTTTCTTCAAACTCAAGAGTAAAGTTTATAGAATGGGCTAAGCTATTTCCTTGGAAAATTAAATAGCTTATCCCATTCTATAAACTTTACTGTTGAGTTTGAAGAAAATAACTCATTGCCTTTTCTAGATGTTTTAATTATTAAGGGTAATAATGAATTCAAATTTAAAATTTACAGAAAACCTACAAATAACTGTTCCTATGTCCACTATTATTCCTCGCATCAAGATAGAGTCAAACTGTCTGTTTTCTCATCAATGTTTTTGAGAGCTTTACGAATTTGTAGTCCTGAGTTCATAGATGAGGAAATATCCAAAATTTATGAAATAGGTAATGATTTAAAATACCCAAGAAATGTAATTGATAAATCTTTTAAAGTTGCTAGAAATACTTTTTACAATCCAAAAAGGGACAACCAGCCTTATTCAACTAAAAATATGTTGGTTCTCCCTTACCATGAAAACTTGGTTGAT